>NC_080042.1:37921176-38149341 GCF_012489685.1 Lotus japonicus
ACTAACTATGTTGTGCAATCATACATGTATATGTTATACGTTAGAGTGTGGGGAAACGAGAGAGTTATGCCATACTAGTGACAAGTTTTGAGAGAATGTTTGATGGGACGAATCGAGGTTCGGGCCCTTATTGTTTTAGTAGATTGAGAGAATGTTCGGGACGAATCTATGTTTTGATGATTACAAGTTAACCTTTTGATATGAACAATTGTGGTACTCTAACGTGTTTTTCTGAGTGTGTTATTTACAGGCTCTGACCTCAACTCAATCTCACACAAATCAGAAGCACTGTGTATAAAGGGTAACCCAAGCAACGCTTTCGCATTCACCATGTTCAGTATGAACAGTGGAAAAGCTTCAGAAGTTCTGAAGCTATACAAACTCTGATGTGGACTCAGTCGCTAGAAGCTCTGAAGATCCAGAAGTTCTGATAACCAAGAAACACTGAAGGTTCAGATGTTCTGATGGTGTAGAAGACTCTGAAGATCCAGAAGCTGAATAGTGGAAACTCTGAAGTCCAGAAGCAAGAAACTCTGAAGGCCATGTTCTTCCCTCTGAGTTCAGAATCAGAAGATACAATGGTCAGAGGATCTGTGCTTTCCCTCTGACTCTGATCAACCGGCTTCACAAGTTCCAATATGAAGTATTCCCCTGATCAGAAGTCTCCTAGGTTAAAAGGTCAAGTCGCTATCCAAGTACAAAAGCAAGTGTACCTTCCTGACGACCTACCTAACGTTCTCAGCCACAGCAGAAGCTGGATTTTCCAGAACTGCCCTCCAACGGTAGCATTTCCCATGCAACGCTCAACCCTAATCCTTGGAGTATATATAGAGGCTGAAGATTGAAAGAAGCGGCTAAGAAACTAAGAAGAACCAATACATATTCAAAATATTCTAAGCTTTCTTTCATCTGAAATTCATTGTGTTTACTATTAGCTTTTTAGAAGCAAATCTCTTGTAAACAATTCTTTGATAAACAGTTTGTTTAGTTCCTTTAGGAGATCAAGGTTGATCGGATCCTAGAGAAGACTAAGAGAGTGAATCTTAGTGTGAGCTAAGTCAGTGTAATTGTTAGTCACTTGTAGGTTTCAAGTGCAGTTGTAACTCTTACCTGATTAGTGGATTGCCTTCATTCTAAGAAGGAAGAAATCACCTTAACGGGTGGACTGGAGTAGCTTGAGTGATTTATCAAGTGAACCAGGATAAAATCCTTGTGTGCTTTTCTATCTCTTATCTTTAGCACTTAAGTTCTCGAAAGATTTGTCAAAATCTTTAAGGTGGTAGTTTTGTACTGAAAACGTTATTCAAACCCCCCCCTTTCTACCGTTTTTCATACCTTCAATTGGTATCAGAGCGCAAGTTCTGATTACCACACCTAACAGTGTTCAGTGATCCGGGCCGGTGTGAAAAACAATGGCTGCCACCACCAGTGAAACTCAAAGAGATGGTTACAATGCAAAGCCTCCTATGTTCGACGGTCAAAGGTTCGAATATTGGAAAGATAGACTGGAAAGTTTCTTTCTGGGTTTCGATGCAGATCTCTGGGATATTATTGTGGATGGCTATGAGCGTCCAGTTGATGCAGATGGCAAGAAGATCCCAAGGTCAGAGATGACTGCAGATCAAAAGAAGTTGTACTCACAACATCACAAAGCAAGAGCAATTCTTCTAAGTGCTATTTCCTATGAGGAGTACCAGAAGATTACAGATCGTGAGTTTGCTAAAGGCATTTTTGATTCTCTGAAGATGTCTCATGAAGGAAACAAGAAAGTCAAAGAATCAAAGGCATTGTTCTTAATCCAAAAGTATGAATCCTTCATCATGGAGCCGAATGAGTCCATTGAAGAAATGTTCTCCAGATTTCAATTGCTTGTAGCTGGCATACGACCTCTCAACAAGAGCTACACAACAAAAGATCATGTCATAAGGGTCATCAGGTGTCTTCCTGAAAGTTGGATGCCTTTGGTGACTTCAATAGAGCTCACGAGAGACGTTGAGAACATGAGTTTAGAAGAACTCATCAGCATTTTGAAATGCCATGAGCTGAAACGCTCAGAGATGCAAGATCTGAGGAAAAAGTCCATAGCCTTGAAATCCAAATCTGAAAAGGCTAAGGTTGAGAAGTCAAAGGCTCTTCAAGCTGAAGAAGAAGAATCTGAAGAAGCATCAGAAGATTCTGATGAAGATGAGCTGACTCTGATCTCCAAGAGACTCAACCGCATCTGGAAGCACAGGCAGAGCAAGTTCAAAGGCTCTGGAAAGGCAAAAGGAAAGTATGAGTCCTCAGGCCAGAAGAAGTCTTCAATCAAGGAAGTCACATGTTTTGAGTGCAAAGAATCTGGGCACTACAAAAGTGATTGTCCAAAGTTGAAGAAAGACAAGAAGCCAAAGAAGCACTTCAAGACGAAGAAGAGTCTGATGGTGACATTTGATGAATCAGAGTCAGAGGATGTTGACTCTGATGGTGAAGTCCAAGGACTCATGGCAATTGTCAAAGACAAAGGAGCAGAGTCAAAGGAAGCTGTTGACTCTGACTCAGAATCAGAAGGAGATCCTAACTCAGACGATGAAAATGAGGTATTTGCTTCTTTCTCTACCTCTGAACTGAAACATGCTTTGTCTGATATCATGGATAAGTATAACTCTTTATTGTCTAAGCATAAAAAGTTGAAAAAGAACTTATCTGCTGTCTCCAAGACTCCTTCTGAACATGGGAAAATTATTTCTGATTTGAAAAATGAAAATCATGCTTTGGTAAATTCTAACTCTGTGCTTAAGAACCAGATTGCTAAGTTAGAAGAAATTGTTGCCTGTGATGCCTCTGATTGTAGAAATGAATCTAAGTATGAAAAGTCTTTTCAAAGATTCCTAGCTAAAAGCGTGGATAGAAGCTTAATGGCTTCAATGATCTATGGCGTAAGCAGAAATGGAATGCATGGCATTGGCTATTCTAAACCAATTAGAAATGAGCCTTCGGTGTCTAAAGCTAAATCCTTGTATGAATGCTTTGTTCCCTCTGGTACCATATTGCCTGATCCTGTACCTGCTAAAATTGCTAAAAACCCTCTTAAAAAGGGATCTTTCTCTATGACTAAATATCATGCAAATATTCCTTTAAAATATTATGTTGAGACACCCAAGGTGATCAGAACCTCTGGGGTAACTAACAAAAGAGGACCCAGAAAGTGGGTACCTAAGGACAAGATTATCTATGTTGCAGATATCCTTGATAGCTCCACTGAAACACCAATCATGGTATCTGGACAGTGGATGCTCGCGTCACATGACGGGAGAAAAGCGTATGTTCCGAGAGCTGAAACTTAAGCCTGGAGGCGAAGTTGGCTTCGGAGGAAATGAAAAGGGTAAAATTATTGGTACTGGCACTATTTGTGTAGATAGTAGTCCATGCATTGATAATGTTTTATTGGTAGACGGCTTAACACATAACTTATTGTCTATAAGTCAATTAGCTGACAAGGGTTATGATGTTATATTCAATCAAAAGTCCTGCCGGGCTGTAAGTCAGATCGATGGCTCTGTTCTGTTTAACAGCAAGAGGAAGAACAACATTTATAAGATCAGATTATCTGAGTTGGAGGCTCAGAATGTGAAGTGCCTTCTGTCTGTTAATGAAGAGCAGTGGGTATGGCATAGACGGTTAGGGCATGCCAGTATGAGAAAGATTTCTCAGCTGAGCAAGCTAAACCTTGTCAGGGGCTTACCCAATCTGAAGTTCGCTTCAGACGCTCTTTGTGAAGCATGTCAGAAAGGCAAATTCACAAAAGTCCCTTTCAAGGCAAAGAATGTTGTCTCAACCTCAAGGCCGTTAGAACTTCTGCATATCGACCTGTTTGGACCAGTGAAAACTGAGTCTATAGGTGGCAAGAGATATGGGATGGTTATCGTTGATGACTATAGCCGCTGGACATGGGTAAAGTTTCTAACCCGCAAGGATGAGTCTCATGCTGTGTTCTATACCTTCATTGCTCAAGTGCAAAACGAGAAGGCTTGTAGGATTGTGCGTGTCAGAAGTGACCATGGTGGAGAGTTTGAGAATGACAAGTTTGAGAGTCTGTTTGATTCCTATGGAATTGCACATGATTTCTCTTGTCCCAGAACTCCTCAACAAAATGGTGTTGTTAAGAGGAAGAACAGAACTCTTCAGGAGATGGCTAGAACCATGCTCCAAGAAACTGGCATGGCTAAGCATTTTTGGGCAGAGGCAGTAAATACAGCATGTTACATTCAGAACAGAATCTCTGTGAGACCAATTCTGAATAAGACTCCTTATGAATTGTGGAAGAACATAAAACCCAACATTTCTTATTTTCATCCTTTTGGCTGTGTTTGTTATGTTCTCAATACTAAGGATAGATTGCATAAATTTGATGCTAAGTCTTCTAAGTGTCTATTACTTGGTTATTCTGATAGATCTAAAGGTTTTAGATTTTATAATACTGATGCTAAGACTATTGAAGAATCTATTCATGTTAGATTTGATGATAAGCTTGACTCTGACCAGTCAAAGCTAGTTGAAAAGTTTGCAGATTTAAGCATTAATGTTTCTGACAAAGGCAAAGCTCCAGAGGAAGTTGAGCCAGAGGAAGATGAACCAGAGGAAGAAGCTGGTCCCTCTAACTCACAAACTCTGAAGAAGAGCAGAATCACTGCAGCTCACCCTAAGGAATTGATTCTGGGCAACAAAGATGAACCAGTCAGAACCAGATCTGCCTTCAGACCCTCTGAAGAGACCTTGCTGAGTCTGAAAGGATTGGTGTCCTTAATTGAACCCAAGTCAATAGATGAAGCTCTTCAGGACAAGGATTGGATTCTGGCCATGGAAGAAGAATTGAATCAATTTTCCAAGAACGATGTTTGGAGCTTAGTGAAGAAGCCTGACAATGTCCATGTTATTGGAACAAAATGGGTATTCAGAAACAAGCTGAATGAGAAAGGAGATGTAGTCAGAAACAAGGCAAGGCTAGTTGCTCAAGGCTACAGCCAGCAAGAAGGAATAGACTACACTGAAACTTTTGCTCCGGTAGCAAGACTGGAGGCAATCAGACTATTGATCTCTTTCTCAGTAAATCACAACATAGTTCTACATCAGATGGACGTAAAGAGTGCCTTCCTAAATGGTTATATCTCAGAGGAAGTCTATGTTCATCAACCCCCAGGTTTTGAAGATGAAAAGAAACCAGACCATGTGTTCAAATTGAAGAAATCACTCTACGGTCTGAAGCAAGCTCCCAGAGCATGGTATGAGAGACTTAGCTCATTCCTTCTGGAGAATGAGTTTGTAAGGGGTAAAGTAGATACAACTCTTTTTTGCAAGACTTATAAAGATGATATCTTAATTGTACAAATTTATGTTGATGATATTATATTTGGTTCTGCTAATCAATCTCTATGCAAAGAATTTTCTGAGATTATGCAGGCTGAATTTGAGATGAGTATGATGGGAGAATTAAAGTACTTTCTGGGAATACAAGTTGATCAAACACCAGAAGGAACATATATCCATCAGAGCAAGTACACTAAAGAACTTCTGAAGAAGTTCAATATGCTGGAATCTACAGTGGCCAAGACTCCAATGCATCCTACATGCATTTTGGAGAAAGAAGATAAAAGTGGTAAAGTATGTCAGAAGCTCTATCGTGGAATGATAGGTTCACTTCTATACTTAACTGCATCTAGGCCAGACATATTATTTAGTGTTCACTTATGTGCTCGTTTCCAATCAGATCCAAGGGAAACCCACTTAACTGCTGTTAAGAGGATCCTAAGGTATCTGAAAGGCACCACTAACCTTGGCTTGATGTATAAGAAAACATCAGAGTATAAGCTTTCAGGTTATTGTGATGCTGATTATGCTGGAGATAGAACAGAGAGAAAAAGTACTTCTGGAAATTGTCAATTTCTGGGAGGCAATCTAGTCTCATGGGCAAGCAAGAGGCAATCAACCATTGCACTATCAACTGCAGAGGCAGAATATATCTCAGCAGCAATATGCAGCACTCAGATGCTCTGGATGAAACATCAGCTGGAGGATTATCAGATCCTTGAGAGCAATATCCCAATCTATTGTGATAACACTGCTGCAATCTCATTGAGTAAGAATCCTATCTTGCATTCAAGGGCAAAGCACATTGAGGTAAAGTATCATTTTATTAGAGATTATGTACAGAAGGGCGTACTTCTTCTGAAGTTTGTTGATACTGACCATCAATGGGCAGATATCTTTACAAAGCCCTTAGCTGAAGATAGATTTAATTTTATTCTGAAAAATCTAAACATGGACTTTTGTCCAGAGTGAAGATGGATCAGAACCTCTGACTATGATACTTCTTGATCAGAAGATGTCTAGTCCAGAAGGTAACTCAATCAGAGTGTGTGTGCCCACTGGTACTGACTCTGAAGCTGAGACAACAACACGTGCGTCAGAATTTCTGATGCATAGTTCCTTGTGCCCGTGTGACAGTCTGTTATGATTGCGTGTAGATATGCTTATCTCCTGTGTGTGATTGTGTATTTTACTGTTACTATCTATCTTTAATTTTCAACCGTTGATCTTAAAGTGCTTTTTAAATCAACAACGGTTATTTGATAAAACCCACTATCCACACACGTTCTCTTCACTTCCGGTTTTCACTCTCGCACTCTCTGTTTTTCCAAATCGCTGTTCTCGATTTCTCTCTCGATCTCTCTTCATCTTTCAAACTTCATCTTCTACCTCAAACCTTCAACCTCTTCAAAATGGTGAGACAAACCAGAAGATCTGCTGCAGATGCACCTCAGTTCCCTCACATGGTAGTCGGTTTGGCAACGGGTCAAAGGGGCTCTGAGAACCCGGCACAAGAACAAGTTCAAGCTCAAGAGCAAATTGTTCCTATTGCAGAACGGGGCTGTGCCGTTCACTGTGTTTTTCCTCCTGAGGAACTCCAAGTCCTGGCAGAATGGAGATTCAACCTCGATAACTTGGCTGCAAATGGGTTTGATCTTCGTCCTGAAGTCCAAGCTCAAGGTTGGGGAAATTATTTCAACCGACTTCGAGGACCGGTGTATGAGAAATTGGTAAAGGAATTCTGGAAGCACGCAGACTGCGATGACACTCAGGTGGTCTCTCACATTCTTGGCAGGAAGATCATCATCACTGAGAAGTCATTCGTGAATCTGCTAGGAGCAGAAACTGCTTATGGGTATCGGTTCCAACTGACGGAATCGAAGCTGAAACCCAGCACCAAGGACATAGTCAACAAGGCCCTGTACACAACCTTCAAACCGGGCAAGACGAGTTACAAGGTGATGGACCTTCACCCCAAACTCAGGATCTGGCACAAGATCCTACTCAACTGCATTAATCAGAGACCGAAGGGCAGTTTCCCAGATTACATCAACTTCAACCAGAAGGCGATGCTGTTTTTCATTCAAGACAAGGAGAAGATCTGCCTTCCCTACTTCCTGTTCTCCTACTTGAAGGAATGCATCCGGAAGTCTCGCACCACAGCCTCCATCAAGTCTGCAATCAAATATATCCCTTTTGGGAGGCTGCTCTCAGACTTTCTCATTGAAAGCAACTTGGTGCAAGATTTGATCAATGCTGGTTGCACAGAGGATTTGAGCACCATTGTCAGTGATGTCTTCACTGCAAACTCCTTGAAGAAGATGGGCTTAATCCAGAAGAAGATTGCTCCTGCTCATGAAGACACATCTTCTGAGATCAGAGGAAGAAGAATGCCTCTGAATGACTACCCTCTGTGGACTCAAGCAGACCATCCTGACGCCATCAGATGCTATGTTGAAGACCTCAGGGCTCAAGGATTCGAGATTGACCTTGATGATTTCGTCAGCAGACTTCCACCAGCTCCAGAGTTTCCTTCTCCTCCCAAGAAGAAAACCAAGAGGAAGATGATTCTGGAAGAATCCTCAGAGGAATCTGATGTCCCTCTGGTCAAGAAGCCGAAGAGCAAGCCTGATGATGATGATGGTGATGATAGTGAGGATGGTCCTCCTAAGAAGAAGCAGAAGAAAGTCAGAATTGTGGTGAAGCCTACTCGGGTGGAACCAGCTGCTGCAGTGGTCAGAAGGACTGAACCTCCTGCCAGAGTGACTCGATCATCAGCACATACAAGTAAGCCTGCACTTGCTTCTGATGATGATTTGAATTTATTTGATGCACTCCCTATTTCTGCCTTGCTCCAACACTCCTCAAATCCCCTCACTCCTATTCCTGAATCCCAGCCAGCCGCACAAACCACCTCTCCACCACATTCCCCAAGATCCTCCTTCTTTCAACCTTCTCCTACTGAAGCACCACTCTGGAATTTGCTTCAGAACCCAACCTCTAGGTCAGAAGATCCAACCTCTCTCCTTACCATTCCATACGACCCATTATCCTCTGAACCCATCATCCCTGACCAACCCGAACCCAACCAAACAGAACCACAACCCAGAACGTCTGATCACTCTGCTCCCAGAGCATCAGCACGTCCTGCTGCCAGAACCACGGATACAGACTCTTCAACAGCCTTCACACCTGTATCCTTCCCAATCAATGTTATTGACTCTCCTCCCTCCAATACCTCTGAATCAATTAGAAAATTCATGGAGGTTAGAAAAGAGAAGGTGTCTGCCCTGGAAGAATATTACCTTACCTGTCCAAGCCCTAGGAGATATCCTGGCCCTAGACCTGAACGTCTAGTTGACCCAGATGAACCTATCTTGGCCAATCCTATCCAAGAGGCAGATCCCTTAGTCCAACAAGCTCACCCTGTCCCTGACCAATCAGTGTCTAACCAATCCTCGGTTAGATCACCTCACCCTCTGGTTGAAACTTCAGACCCTCACCTTGGAACCTCTGAACCCAATGCTCCCATGATTAACATTGGTTCTCCACAAGGTGCCTCTGAAGCCCATAGCAGCAATCATCCAGCCTCTCCTGAACCCAACCTCTCCATAATTCCCTATACTCACGTTCAACCCACATCTCTCTCTGAGTGCATCAATATCTTCTATCATGAAGCCTCTTTGAGGCTCCGCAATGTGCACGGTCAGACTGATCTCAGTGAGAATGCTGAAAATGTGGCTGATGAGTGGAACAATCTGAGCACTTGGCTAGTGGCTCAAGTTCCAATTATGATGCAGCTCCTGCATGCAGAGGGCAGTCAGAGCATTGAGGCTGCAAAGCAAAGGTTTGCTAGAAGGGTGGCTCTTCATGAACTAGAACAGAGAAATAAGCTTCTTGAAGCTATTGAAGAAGCCAAGAGAAAGAAAGAACAAGCAGAAGAAGCAGCACGTCAAGCAGCAGCTCAGGCTGAACAAGCCAGACTTGAGGCAGAGCGTCTTGAAGCTGAGGCTGAGGCAGAGCGACTTGCACCAGTTATGTTTACTCCTGCTGCTTCTGCTTCCATTCCAGAACCTCAAGCTGCTCAGAATGTTCCTTCCAGCTCTACTCAGACAAGCTCATCCAGACTCGACATCATGGAACAACGTCTTGACACTCATGAATCCATGCTGATTGAGATGAAGCAAATGATGATGGAACTTCTGCGCCGCACTGACAAACCTTAGTTTTAGGATTTTTTTTTTTTTTTTTTCTTTTTATTTAACGTTGTTTTATTTAAACTCTGTTTCTTTTTTATTTACTTATTTTAATTTGTTCGTTTGTGATTCTATATGCATATATATATATATATCTCTTTGTGCCACATATGTTTGCTAAACTCGTTTTATTCATAATTGTTCTATGTTTACATCATATTTCTTTACATCATATAAATCTAGAATGGAGGATCCCTCCTCATTCTTCTGCACTCCTGGCGCTGCTCTGACCTATTCTTCTCCAGACGCTCCAGTTCATGCTGGATGTTGTTGAGTGTGACCTTTAGCTCATCTTTCTCCAGAATCTCTTCTGAAGTCCTGAGCTTCTCTTCCAAGCCTTCTTTTTCTTCCAGCAGCTTGAGTTCAAGCCGGCTGAGTTCTTGCACCTCCTCCACGAAGGCAAGAAATTCCTTCAGGTCTCTCTCCAACTCTGGACGCAGGTCCTCTTCCAGCAGTGTCCGTGTCAGCTCCGCGATGGTAGTTTCACCCTCTGGATGCCTGATGTTCAGGAACAAGTCCTCTTCAAAGGCCTTCTTCCTCAGCTCTTCTAGTGCTACGTTGTATGATGCCATTTTTTTTTACTGAAAATTATTCGAGGTGTGAAGCTTACCTTTCTCTCCAACGCTTTTTATAGGCTTCACTTTCTCTCTGAACGTTAATGCTCTTACAGTTTTTCGAGGTTAAGTTCTTGGTAACTGACCCTTCTATTTACTCACTTGACCGGTGGTAAACGTTCATCCCTTGCATTAACTCTTTTATTTATTTTCGCCTAACTCTGATTCTTACATCGTTTTCATTTTCTTTTCAACTTAGACCTTCTCTAAGGGGGATTACCTTGTACTTCAAGCTAAGTTTTTCACACCCCAAGCTTTTTGCTTATGACAAAAAGGGGGAGTACACCCAGTTTTTGATTTGTAAGATGTGTTAGTGTGACTTATTTTTCGTTTGGAGATTTTAAGAGTTCCACCTTCATGACCATAGATGTGTCACTGGGCAAATACAAGGAATACATTTCACTTCTTCTGAAGTAATTCTAAGTTGACTCTGATACCCAAGACTCTGATACCTTGTCCATGACTCTGATCACTTATGCGCTCTGATTATTCGTTTTTCATCTATGTCATAAGCTTTTCACTCTGAACTCTTATATTTTTTAGCTCAGAATCTAGACTTTACTAACGTTTTCATCTAGTATTAGATTCAGGGGGAGCTAAGCTCAGAATCAAGCAATGACTTGAATTCAGAATGAGCAAGATAAACTATTCACATCAGGATAAGTCTTATTCTATATCTCTAAACTCTGAGTGAATTCAGTTTAATGTTTAAGAATTGTTCATCAAAAATCTTAGTTTTGTCATCATCAAAAAGGGGGAGATTGTAAGATCAAGTTTTGATCTAGTAGTACAACTCTATGTTTTGATGATTACAAGTTAACCTTTTGATATGAACAATTGTGGTACTCTAACGTGTTTTTCTGAGTGTGTTATTTACAGGCTCTGACCTCAACTCAATCTCACACAAATCAGAAGCACTGTGTATAAAGGGTAACCCAAGCAACGCTTTCGCATTCACCATGTTCAGTATGAACAGTGGAAAAGCTTCAGAAGTTCTAAAGCTATACAAACTCTGATGTGGACTCAGTCGCTAGAAGCTCTGAAGATCCAGAAGTTCTGATAACCAAGAAACACTGAAGGTTCAGATGTTCTGATGGTGTAGAAGACTCTGAAGATCCAGAAGCTGAATAGTGGAAACTCTGAAGTCCAGAAGCAAGAAACTCTGAAGGCCATGTTCTTCCCTCTGAGTTCAGAATCAGAAGATACAATGGTCAGAGGATCTGGGCTTTCCCTCTGACTCTGATCAACCGGCTTCACAAGTTCCAATATGAAGTATTCCCCTGATCAGAAGTCTCCTAGGTTAAAAGGTCAAGTCGCTATCCAAGTACAAAAGCAAGTGTACCTTCCTGACGACCTACCTAACGTTCTCAGCCACAGCAGAAGCTGGATTTTCCAGAACTGCCCTCCAACGGTAGCATTTCCCATGCAACGCTCAACCCTAATCCTTGGAGTATATATAGAGGCTGAAGATTGTAAGAAGCGGCTAAGAAACTAAGAAGAACCAATACATACGCGCAAGACATATTCAAAATATTCTAAGCTTTCTTTCATATGAAATTCATTGTGTTTACTATTAGCTTTTTAGAAGCAAATCTCTTGTAAACAATTCTTTGATAAACAGTTTGTTTAGTTCCTTTAGGAGATCAAGGTTGATCGGATCCTAGAGAAGACTAAGAGAGTGAATCTTAGTGTGAGCTAAGTCAGTGTAATTGTTAGTCACTTGTAGGTTTCAAGTGCAGTTGTAACTCTTACCTGATTAGTGGATTGCCTTCATTCTAAGAAGGAAGAAATCACCTTAACGGGTGGACTGGAGTAGCTTGAGTGATTTATCAAGTGAACCAGGATAAAATCCTTGTGTGCTTTTCTATCTCTTATCTTTAGCACTTAAGTTCTCGAAAGATTTGTCAAAATCTTTAAGGTGGTAGTTTTGTACTGAAAACGTTATTCAAACCCCCCCCTTTCTACCGTTTTTCATACCTTCAAGCATTTGGGTTGATGGGATCTTTTAAACTTATAGAATTAGAGACAAAGTGAAATGGAAATTATTTTACAAGGAAAATTCATAAAACACTAAACAACATTTGAACACTTTAATTAAAGATAACGATCTCATAAGAAAACTTAGGGCTTGGAAATATGTTTTGGAAAATGAGAAGTACCATCGAATCCAAGTTTAGGGGAAACCATGTGTGCATTGGCACTTTTCGATGAGCAATTTTATCGTTTGGCTATCTAAGAGATAAGCCGGAGAAACTATAAGTTTTTAAGTACGTTGGTACTCTTTTGCTCGATGAGCAGTTTTGTTGTTTGGCTATCTAAATGATAAGTCGGGAAACTACAAGTTTCCTTGTACAATGATACTCTTTCGCTCGTTGAGCAGTTTTTTACCGTCGAAATTAAATGAGTTTGATGACTCGACATTTACCTTAGGTTATTGAAGTCATCAAGAGTGGTTGCACTCTTTTCATATTAATTGTCTTTTGTCGCCGAATCAACATTGACCTTAGGGTATTTTTACAGACAATATGTTAGTTAGAACACGTGACAGGTGAGGTCGTACGTTGGTTGGCTAATCATATTGCATCATTCATACATATTAAGGTTAATACACGATGGGATGTCGGACCTCAGTGAATCCTAAAATGGTCATAAGACCCGTGTTTTCACATAAGAACACTGTGTGTGGTTCTTAGTAGCAGACAGAAATGGCAGACCTGCGGGTTAGAACTAATCTGACTATATTTGGTTGTGTAAGAGACGCTCGAACGGAAATGGTTAAACACTAGGCCAATGTTATGACTGACTAGATGGTGCCCATCTATTCCGGAGCATTTCTTGTAACATGACATATATCTCATCATGCATTTCTGATTTGTTGATTTGATATTGTTGAATATCGTTATGTTTCTTGATAACTGATTTGGTTGTCATTTATTGTCTATTCTTATTTCATTCGAGGTTATGATATTTAGTTGTCATTTATTGTCTATTTTTAATTCATTTGAGGTTATGATACTTACTTGCTACTATAAGCCTATTGAACCTAAGTATCTATTCTCGTACACTTTACTTGTTGCGTGTACTATATTTATATGCCTACATTTGTGAGTTGACCCTCACGCTTGCTTTTTGGTCTACATGTGTTTGGGCGATCGTACTCCTGCTATCAGATGTTGATGGCAGATTCTCCCGCCGCGTGGGTGACTGATCCCGCCAGTCACCGGGCCATTTACATGGGGAGGATTATGGAGAACCGGATCGACGAGTCTGGGCGTTTGACCAAGGGATTGTTCGACGTTACTCGGTGAGCTTTAACTTGCCACCCACTGTGCACTGTGGACTCGGTACTGGAGTGCTACCACCCATTCAAAAATGGACTCTTCACATCCATCTGATACAATTTGAACTTCAACAGACATGCTACTCCCAACAATAATCTGATTGATTCCAAACGAGCAACAGGAGCAAGAGTCTCATTGTAACATCCCTAAATCTCGGGGTCATTTTATTAATCTTTTTCGAAAAGGTGGGTAAATTTCAGCCGAAATAAAAACCTTTTCGAAGCATAGCTTACAAATTAAAAAAAGTAGTAACTGGATAAATAGACTGAATAATTCATTTTATTAATAAAAAAATTTGGAAGCGTACAATGATTCTTTCAAATTACTACATAATGATTAAACTAGTGTTCGACCGCCCCCGAGCCAACACAACAAGAAGGTCTCTAAGTTAGGTTCGAACCCTATAAACAAACTCAGCTCATCCCTATGTACATACTCAATTATCACACTCATTACCCGACTCATAGGTCGTGTGCCTTCCGAGGCCTCCTCAAATGCTTGCTTCACATCGTCTCGTATCCTCTTCTCTCGCCAATCCCATAGCTGAACCATCAGTCGCGCGGCCGATGTCTCGAGCCTTGTCGTCGTCCACATCAAGCAAGCATAGGGCCGCATCTCGACTGATCACACGCATGCTTATTGTCTAGGCGTTAAGCGCCCCAAACAACAAACAACAAACAAGGGTCAACTTCTAACTCACACGTATCATAAGTAGGGTATACTACCCTATCAATCACAAGTTCTTCCCTAAGCTAACATTCACAAATAAGGGAACTATTTTAAGTTCTAGGTTTCACAAGTATAGGGAACTATCTCAAAGTTCTAAGTTATTGTCAGTCAATGCTCATGCACATGCATGCAGACGCTTTGGATATCCATAAGCCAATCCCTCTTGGAAAGGCTGGACAAACACGACTCCACGATCGGGGCTGGACCTCTCCAACGCACCGCTGTCCAACAGCTTGATGATCAGGGTTTGACCTCTCCAACGCACTGTCGTGTCACGTTCGTCATTATTCAGGGCCTCCCCTGAATGTCACCATCGACTAGCCCAGTCCAGGTCACTAGCCGTGGCCAACCAAGCCCAGTCCAAGTCACTTGGTCCACAATGCATGTCATGCAAGTCAGTCATCATCACTAGGCCCTAAGCCTATCACGTTCTTCTCACATGAACAAAATATCATAACATAGTAACTTGCATGCATATAAATAAATGTAGTTAACACCCTAGGCATATAGGCATGTTCATAATAATACTATCTAACATTTATTGCATTATCATCCTATAACATATCTAGCACATATATCATTGATAGTCCTTGCATCATGTGTAACGCCCCGATTTCTCGATGATCACTTTAGTAACCTTTTTCCAAAAATGTGTGTAAATTTTCGTTGAAATAAAACTTTTCAATAACATTGCTTACAAATAAAAAGTAGTAACATGAGAAATAGACTGAATAATTCATTTTATTAATAAAAGCTTTGGAAGCATACAATGATTCTTTCAAATTACAACACAATGATTAAACTAGTGTTCGACCGCTCCCGAGCCAACACCACAAGAAGGTCTCTAGGTTAGGTTCGAACCCTATATACAAACTCAGCCCACCCCCAAGTACAGACTCAATTATCACACTCAATACCCGACTCATAGGCCGCGTGCCTTCCAAGGCCTCCTCCAGCTCTCGCATCATATTGTCTCGCATCCTCTGCTCTCGCCAAACCCATAGATGAACCATCAGTCGCGCAGTCGATGTCTCGAGCCTTGCCGTCGTCCACTTCAAGCAGATATAGGGTCGCATCTCGACTGATCACACGCATGCTTGTTATCTAGGCACTAAGCGCCCCAAACAACAAACAGCAAACAAGCAAACAAGCAAGGGTCAACTTCTAACACACACACACATCATAAGTAGGGTATACTACCCTATCAATCACAAGTTCTTCACTAAGCTAACATTCACAAATATGGGAACTATATTAAGTTCTAAGGTTCACAAGTATAGGGAACAATCTCATAATTCTAAGTTTCACAAGTATAGGGAACTATCTCATAGTTTATTGTTAGTCAATGCTCGTGCACATGCATGCAGACGCTTTGGATATCCATAAGCCAATCCCTCATGGAAAGGCAGGACGAACACGAGTCCACGATCGGGGTTGGACACCTCCAACTCACCGCTGCCCAACAGCTTGATGATCGGGGTTGGACCTTTCCAACGCACTGCCGTTTCACGTTCGTCCTTTGTTCAAGTCCATCCCCTGAACGTCACCACTGACTAGCCCAGTCCAGTTCACCAGCCGTGGCCAACCAAGCCCAGTCCAGGTCACTTGGCCCACAAATGCATGCCATGCAAGTCAGTCATCATCACTAGGCCTTAAGCCCATCACGTTCATCTCATATGAACAAAATATCGTAACATAGTAACTTGCATGCATATCAATAAAAGTAGCTAACATCCTAGGCATGTAAGCATGTTCATAATAACACTAGCTAACATTTATTGCATCATCATCATATAGCATGTCTAGCACATATATCATCGATTGTCCTAGCATCATGCTTTCTAACAGTCACAATCACAACCAATTTATCTAGGCCGAGGCCGAAGTGCCCTTACTCGCATATTCGAAAATCATAAGGTCCTTATCATTTCGCCATCATCCATTAAAAATAATCATAGCCGAAGTGCCCTTACCTCAAAGGTACACTTTCCTAGAAGTCTCGGGTTGCTCCTTGAAGCTAGATCTACACTTGGAAATTTCCTACCAACGAATGGACAGAGTAACGTTACTAATCGGACAATCGAATCGATCATAAGCCCATCCCCTTGTTGATCAAGAAATCCCCCCCCCCCCCCCACAAAAAACCTTGAAAATCCAAAATCATTTCTTTCATAAGATCAAACATTCTTTTCTAAAACATTTTTGTAAGACCTAGATTTACAGAACAAGTTAATTTCCGACTCACGCGTAGAATTAGTGTAAGCGTGACAGGAGTTTGATGTTTGAGAAAGATCAATGAAGAAGAAAGTTCAGGAATTGCTTGAGGAATGTTGCGTAGTTGTTTTAGGAATTAGTGTGAGTCGTCTGCACACCTGCTTATGGCGAGAGTGTCCAGAATAGGCTAATTTCACTTTTAAAGCATCGTTTTAAGTGAGATTTCAAATCCTTGGGAAATTTAAAGGTTCTCTTTATTTTTCCTTCGACCAGTGTTTCATTTCGGAACCCTGGACTGTACGCACGATAGTATTCACTTTTCGGAAGTCCGACGACGCTAATTTCTTTGCTTTGAAACCCTAAATTCAAGCGCTGGATGAAGACTTTTTCTATTCGGGACTTCTAACGAAGTTTCCGTCCGCATTGCTAGATTTGTTTCGACGTTTCCAATCTTTCTCCAGAACAAAGTTTTGTCGTCTGACCATCACAGCAAAAAGTAGTTTTTCGGGACAGATTAACTTACACCGCTTTTGGGATTTTAGAGATCGTTTTTCCCAAATGTTAGAGATTTGTTTTGAGTTCTGGAATTCTGTCGCCAGAATCTCTCTTAGAATTCATCGGTGAACATGCTACAAAAATCGGAATCGCGAAATTTTCGTTTTCCCGCTATTTCACCTTCCTATAAATAGCCAAAAAATCAAAATATCTTCATTTTCTTTCCAAAGGGGGCTGCGAGTTTAGGGGAGAAGAGGGAGAAGAATTTTTCGCCGAAACTCGACCGATCTTCGCGCAGTTCGTTCCTACTTCAAGGTATCGAGGTAACTAGCTTGATTCTTACCTCTAATCATCGTTTCTACTGTTTTTCTTTAGTCGTTTCTGTGCTCAAAGTTTCGAGCTTTTTGTAAAACTATCCATTTTTCTTGATTTTTCGCTTGGGGTATGTTCTCTACGTGCCCAAGAGCCTAGAACCTTCGTGGGTATTCGCCGATTGTGATCGAGTTGTCAAGGATCTGAAAAACGGTTTCAAAACCCTTTTTGCGCACATTTCGAAACTTTTCTGTCGAAAAGTCGTAATCTGACTTCGTGCCTTTAGGATTAGTCTTCACGGATGTCGTTAGGATCATTGCTGTCAAATTTGTTTTCCAAAGTGATAACTTTGAGGTTTTGAGCTTTTATTTTGGACCAAAACGCCCCTGAACAGCCGTATTTTGATCCGATCGTCCGAAAAATTTTCCGACAGTTTCTTTGCCTTAGTTTTACCCTAAAACTTCCTTGTAGACTGATTTGATTGAAGAAAAAGAGCCGGAGCTCTTTTTCCCTTATGGCCGAGAGCTATATCAATGGGGGGGGAGTTTTTCGTTTTCGAAAACTTGTCTTTTCGTACTCGATTGTTGTATTCTGAAGCTTTAATGCTTTTTCTATCGTTTTTGAGTTGTATTGCGATCGAACTAATCGATTTTGTTTGGATTCTGCTTTGTTTTTCCCCGAGGTTCAGTTGAAGGAACTTTGGGAGTTTCAGAGCATTTGTGTGAAGGAGATTTAGATCACGAGGCTGGAGCAGCTCGAGGTTAGGGCAACTTACTATTAGCTATGACTGCATGATAGGCGTCGATGAATTCGACTTATGCTTTACTTTGATGTTGATTATGTTGATGAACTGATGTTATGATGTTTTCTATAACTGATGATGTTGAGATGATATTGAATTGTGCGTTTTGACGCGACTTCGGAGTGGGGATTCATTGATCTGGTGTTATTTGATATTTCGGGTTGGATGAACAACCCTAGGCAAGTCCAAACTCAAGGGTTTGAGACTTAGCCATTTGCTTGTATACTTAGACTTTCCCCGGGGATTTCTTTTGGTGGGTTTTTGGAAAAACTTAGAATGAAATAGATTTTGAAAACTAGAGATTTGGGAGACTTAGACTTTGAGAAATAAACTCATAACTTGACTAATCCAATTCGAAACGTTTTTACTAAACGAATAAATATAGGGAACCTAAAGGGGAAAATGATTGTGAAAGACGGGGAAAAGTCGACTTTTGTTGTGGGTTTTGGAATTGGGGAAAGCCACTAAGGTGAGCTACGGTGATGATTGAAAGTCACCGAGTAATCTAGTACTCTTGTTATTCGAGTTGTGTTGTATTGACCGACACTAACTCTTGGGTCTTGTTATTCGAGTTGTGTTGTATTGACCGACACTAACTCTTGGGTCTTGTTATTCGAGTTGTGTTGTATTGACCGACACTAACTCTTGGGTTTTGCTGTTCGAGTTGTGTTGTATTGACCGACACTAACTCTTGGGTTTTTGATATTGGGTTTTGAGCTAAACACTTGTGTTGTGAGGACGATTCGATGTTTGGCTAACAATATTGCATCATGCATCATATGGTGAATAACGGGAATGGTTCACCATTGCATCATTTGGTGAATAACGGGAAAGGTTCACCAATGCATCATTTGGTGAATAACGGGAATGGTTCACCGATGCATTATTCGATGAGGAACGGGAATGCTTCATCATGCGGTGAATAACGGGAATGGTTCACCAAGAGTGAAGAACGGGAATGCTTCACTAGTGGCGAACGGGAACGCGTCACAATTATCCGGATCATATTGATTGCATTTCATGCATACATTCATTCTGAATGGAATTGCATGCTGTTAGAATTATTGAAGCATTGTTAGAGCCAATAACATCCTAGGATTGCTTATATATATATATATCAACATATATATCTATACACCATATCACATGTTGAGTGTATATCTACTTATTTTCGTGAGTTGACCCTAGCGCCTTGGCTTTGGTTTCATGTTTGTGTTTGGGCGGTCGGCCTGCTGCCAGATGTCGACGGTGGTTTGGGTTTCGATGGTCTCTCCCTCGGGGGGGATCAGGTTTGAGTTGGAGGACCGTACTGACGAGCGTGGACGTCTGACGGAGGGAGTTCTACGACGCATGGAGCTGAGCTTCAACTTGCCGCCTTCAGTTCGCTGTGGACTCGGTTATGTGAGCAATAATGGGACAGTAGGTTTAGGCAGGCGTCATATTTTGTGTAGAGCTCTGATTCGTCTTATTTTTGGGACAGGGTAGGTTCCCGATGCATGGCTTTTTGTGTGGTTCTCTTGCTGAGGATCACAGAGAGTCTGTCGGACTATAGGGGTCTTGTGTTGAGGCCATTTTGGGGCCGACTTTCTCTGGGATGACTGTACTTTTGATACTTTTACTTACACTTCTGGTTCTGTACATATTTGCCTACGGGCACACTACTTTGGAGTCACTGCGAGTGCGCGTGACGCGAGAGTGCAGCTGAGGCTGTACATGTGTATATATTTGTATATCGGTTAGTTAGTTGTTGGGTTATGTCTTTATTTTCTATCGTTTTATCTTTAAGGAATCAAACGGAAAAAAAATTACCTGTTTTCCGCGTAAAGTTTATTTTTAGTTACTAAAGTGACACCTGGAAATTGTAACACCCCGATTTCGGTGGTGCCACTTTAGTGACTTTAAATCAATAGTGCGGAAAATGCGTAAATATTTTTTTTTGGTTTTCTTTTCAAATAGAAGACTTAACATAATGAAGACTCAACCCAAAGATAATAAACATAAAGTAATTGGAGATAGTGCCCGCAGGCGAATAAGTATATCCCATGGTCAGAGCCATGAGTTTTGTGAATACAGTTTTCAAGAAGATAAGTCAGCCCCAACGGGAAATGACAATCAGAGCTGTGAAAACAATCCCCCCATATAATACACTCCTAACATCGACCCTCATCCGATCATGCATGAAGTCCGGGTCCACGTCGAAGGCTCAGTAGTAGTCATTGTGCTCAGGATCCTCCCCGAACGACGAACCATCTTGAATCAGCTGTTGGACGTCTGGCAGCAGGCCGACCGCCCAAACACAACCATACACACAAAGCCAAGGCGCTAGGGTCAACTCACGGAATATAATAGATAATACAAGCAACATGTGATGAATAAAGGGGTATATATATATATAGGTTGTATATAGACATATAAGTTCTGTATCGTCTACCCTAAGGTATATACATAACATGTTATCAGATTTCTAATAACAATTCAATATTCAATATCTCAACAGTTCAATAAGTTATATCTCGAAAACTCGATAAGCAATATATCAACGAATATAGTTAAGTGCATAGTGTGTCAATGCAACGTCAATTTCAACGGTTCCGGAAGAAGTAGGCTGGGCACGATCGAGTCGGTCCTAACACTGGCATTGTGTCGACCATAACCCTCGGGTGTCACTTACAACCTTGACATAGCCGGATCAGTCCTAACCCTGCGGGTCGACTTTTCCCTCCGCTATGCCTGACAATCAACAGGTCGATCCTAACCTTACGGTCGATCATATCCCCCGTCGATGCCCGAATTACCCGAAGGTATAAACTGTACCCGAAGGCATAAACTGTACCCGAAGGCATAAACTGTACCCGAAGGTATAAACTGTACCCGAAGGCATAAACTGTACCCGAAGGCATAAACTGTACCCGAAGGCATAAACTGTACCCGAAGGCATAAACTGTACCCGAAGGTATAAACATTATCTCATGATGATTTCTCAAATCATCCGACTCATCTCCATCTGATGGTCAAAACTGCTCAGCGAGCAAAGAGTATCAACATACTCGGAACTACCCGTTTCCCGGCTTATCTTTTAGATAGCCCAACAACAAAACTGCTCCTCGAGCAAAACAGTATCAACATACTCCAAACTTATTAGTTTTCCTCAACACTTGGACTCGACGACACTTCTCATTTTCCAATACTAAGATTCAAACCCTAAGCTTTCACCTGAGATTGTTATCCTTATTTAAAGGTTCAGAGGTTGTTTAATGTCTTATGAATCTTCCTTGTAAAAATAGTCTCCGTTTAGTCTTATCGTATTTCCTATGAGTTTCAAAGATCCCATAACCCCAAATAACTCCCAGAGAATGTCTCGATCCACTAAAACAAGAACAAGGCCCGAACTCCGTTCGTCCCGTCAAACTTTCTCAAAATCTCATAAAAATCCGGCATGACTTGCCCGTTATTCTCACTCCTCAGTACCACAGATATATGTGAAATGACATAGTTAAATCAGCACAGTCAACAACATGTCACATATATCAACACATCCTAGAATAACCACGTCGCACTTAGCATATAAAGCAAATATCACACATCCTAGATTAACCATTTAGCACGTACCATGTAATTCAATCTCAAAAACAGTTAGTAGATGAATCATCTACATTGTCAGCCGAAGCCTCAGAAAACTTTTCCCAATCAAACACAACCAAGTGCATAAACAGTAAATCAAGTCGAATTCGTCGACACCTAAAGCATTAGCTAGTAAGGTAAGTTGCCCTAACCTCGAACTCGTCCAGTGTGTTCAAGCAAGGCTCCTTCACAATCCTCTTTTCCTGCTCCAAGTGTTCCTCCAAACGAATCTCGATACCTTCAAGTAGCAACTGTTGAATCAACGATCAAGCAAGAAATGAAGAAAAGCTCTCCTCCTCCCTCTTCTCTCCAAGCCGCAGGTTGTCTGTGTGTTTGTGAGGTTTTGTCTCAAGCTTCAACATATATATATAGGGAATGAAATGGAAGATATTTAGCAAGGATCGGATAAGTATGAATAGATATTTATCAAGATTGGATAGGTATGAATAGATATTTATCAAGATTGGATAAGTATGAACAGATATTTTGAGAAGATATTTTGTAAACCGGTACAGATTTATTTAGATATCGGAGGATTTTGCTCATAGAGTTAAGATAAAAATA
Source organism: Lotus japonicus (assembly GCF_012489685.1). Taxonomy (NCBI): domain Eukaryota; kingdom Viridiplantae; phylum Streptophyta; class Magnoliopsida; order Fabales; family Fabaceae; genus Lotus; species Lotus japonicus. The sequence goes on from NC_080042.1 coordinate 37,943,468, forward strand.
TGAGAGCGATTTCCGATTCTTCCTACTGATTCCAACGTATTTTAGACACGATATTCTCCCCGCTGAATCTTCCAATTCTTCAAAGAAATATCGGTATGATTTTTGGTTTTCGAGGCTTGTTTTTAATGCTATATATAGAGGTTGGCAAAACGCGGGAAAACGAAAGTTTCGCGATTCCGATTTTTCCGGCTTCATTCTCCATGAATTCTAAGATAGGTTTTGGCGACATAATACCAAAACTCAACAGAGGTCACCTTGTATTTTAAGTGACTAATGCAAAGTCGGTGTAAAAACTATTTTACCCGATAAGTTACTTTTTGCATCGTATGTCGGAATAGAAAACTTCCTTCTGAAGAAAGATTGAAAACATCAAGAGAAATGGGTGTACGCGTGTGGAATCTTCATTTGAAGCTCCGAATAGAAAAAATCTTCATCGTCGGTTGATTCTAGGGTTTTGAAATACCAGGGTTTCAGTTTCGGCAAACTTCCGATTATTGGAATCGGACGTTCGTAGATTCTAGAGTTTCGCCTCGAAACGATTGTGATATATGGAAAAAGAGAAGTTCTAATATTTCTCTGAAGATTTTTGGAAGAAATTCCTACAGTGTTCCAAGGGTGGAACATAGTTTGATTTCCTAAGGTTCTTGTCCTAGGTTTTAAAGCGAATATTAGTCGTGCTATAACTTAAATCGACTTCGATACAATCCTTTGACTTTTCCTGAACTTTCTCCTTCATGAATTTATTTCATCCGATAAACTCTTGTTCAGGTTTTCCTTCACGATACGTCAAACCAAATCGTAAATGGAAATCTCTTCCACTTATTCTAAGCTTAAAAACTTGGGTCTTACATTACTACCCTCCAAAAAGAAAGTTTCGTCCTCGAAACTTAGGGTTCAGTAAAAGCTCTGGATATTATCCCTTGATCTTATCCTCTAATTCCCATATAGCACCGTCCGTGTCTTTGTTCCAAATAACTTTTACTAAAGCACTCTGCTTCCCCTTCGATTGTTTCACTCTTCTAGTCCCAATGTTGACCGATGGCGTCTCAACAGACATATCATCTTCAACTTTCCGAGATTTAACTACAATCGTAAATGCTAACACCACTAAATCCCTTATTCGGTTGTCGTCCAAAAGACAATGATAGTGGGATAACCAATCCATTCCTAGGATAACATCTAGGTTCTGTTAAGTCAATCAAACAGTTAATACTCATCATAAGATAGCATCTAACATGCTATACAATATGATTAAGCAATAACTTCAATCAATTCTAAGCGAAAAAATCGCTTGCAGACAATCAATTTTCACTCTTTGCAGAGTCACACAACCTAGCACAGAAGACCTATTCCCCAAAGACTCCCGAAAGACTCGACAAGCTCTGATACCACAATGTAACACCCCGATTTCGGTGGTGCCACTTTAGTGACTTTAAATCAATAGTGCGGAAAATGCGTAAATATTTTTTTTTGGTTTTCTTTTCAAATAGAAGACTTAACATAATGAAGACTCAACCCAAAGATAATAAACATAAAGTAATTGGAGATAGTGCCCGCAGGCGAATAAGTATATCCCATGGTCAGAGCCATGAGTTTTGTGAATACAGTTTTCAAGAAGATAAGTCAGCCCCAACGGGAAATGACAATCAGAGCTGTGAAAACAATCCCCCCATATAATACACTCCTAACATCGACCCTCATCCGATCATGCATGAAGTCCGGGTCCACGTCGAAGGCTCAGTAGTAGTCATTGTGCTCAGGATCCTCCCCGAACGACGAACCATCTTGAATCAACTGTTGGACGTCTGGCAGCAGGCCGACCGCCCAAACACAACCATACATACAAAGCCAAGGCGCTAGGGTCAACTCACGGAATATAATAGATAATACAAGCAACATGTGATGAATAAAGGGGTATATATATATATAGGTTGTATATAGACATATAAGTTCTGTATCGTCTACCCTAAGGTATATACATAACATGTTATCAGATTTCTAATAACAATTCAATATTCAATATCTCAACAGTTCAATAAGTTATATCTCGAAAACTCGATAAGCAATATATCAACGAATATAGTTAAGTGCATAGTGTGTCAATGCAACGTCAATTTCAACGGTTCCGGAAGAAGTAGGCTGGGCACGATCGAGTCGGTCCTAACACTGGCATTGTGTCGACCATAACCCTCGGGTGTCACTTACAACCTTGACATAGCCGGATCAGTCCTAACCCTGCGGGTCGACTTTTCCCTCCGCTATGCCTGACAATCAACAGGTCGATCCTAACCTTACGGTCGATCATATCCCCCGTCGATGCCCGAATTACCCGAAGGTATAAACTGTACCCGAAGGCATAAACTGTACCCGAAGGCATAAACTGTACCCGAAGGTATAAACTGTACCCGAAGGCATAAACTGTACCCGAAGGCATAAACTGTACCCGAAGGTATAAACTGTACCCGAAGGCATAAACTGTACCCGAAGGCATAAACTGTACCCGAAGGCATAAACTGTACCCGAAGGCATAAACTGTACCCGAAGGTATAAACTGTACCCGAAGGTATAAACATTATCTCATGATGATTTCTCAAATCATCCGACTCATCTCCATCCGATGGTCAAAACTGCTCAGCGAGCAAAGAGTATCAACATACTCGGAACTACCCGTTTCCCGGCTTATCTTTTAGATAGCCCAACAACGAAACTGCTCCTCGAGCAAAAGAGTATCAACATACTCCAAACTTATTAGTTTTCCTTAACACTTGGACTCGACGACACTTCTCATTTTCCAAAACTAAGATTCAAACCCTAAGCTTTCACCTGAGATTGTTATCCTTATTTAAAGGTTCAGAGGTTGTTTAATGTCTTACGAATTTTCCTTGTAAAAATAGTCTCCGTTTAGTCTTATCGTATTTCCTATGAGTTTCAAAGATCCCATAACCCCAAATAACTCCCAGAGAATGTCTCGATCCACTAAAACAAGAACAAGGCCCGAACTCCGTTCGTCCCGTCAAACTTTCTCAAAATCTCATAAAAATCCGGCATGACTTGCCCGTTATTCTCACTCCTCAGTACCACAGATATATGTGAAATGACATAGTTAAATCAGCACAGTCAACAACATGTCACATATATCAACACATCCTAGAATAACCACGTAGCACTTAGCATATAAAGCAAATATCACACATCCTAGATTAACCATTTAGCACGTACCATGTAATTCAATCTCAAAAACAGTTAGTAGATGAATCATCTACATTGTCAGCCGAAGCCTCAGAAAACTTTTCCCAATCAAACACAACCAAGTGCATAAACAGTAAATCAAGTCGAATTCGTCGACACCTAAAGCATTAGCTAGTAAGGTAAGTTGCCCTAACCTCGAACTCGTCCTGTGTGTTCAAGCAAGGCTCCTTCACAATCCTCTTTTCCTGCTCCAAGTGTTCCTCCAAACGAATCTCGATACCTTCAAGTAGCAACTGTTGAATCAACGATCAAGCAAGAAATGAAGAAAAGCTCTCCTCCTCCCTCTTCTCTCCAAGCCGCGGGTTGTGTGTGTGTTTGTGAGGTTTTGTCTCAAGTTTGGATAGGTATGAATAGATATTTATCAAGATTGGATAAGTTGAAGGTATGAAAAACGGTAGAAAGGGGGGGTTTGAATAACGTTTTCAGTATAAAACTTTCACCTTAAAGATTTTGACAAATCTTTCGAGAACTTAAGTGCTAAAGATAAGAGATAGAAAAGCACACAAGGATTTTATCCTGGTTCACTTGATAAATCACTCAAGCTACTCCAGTCCACCCGTTAAGGTGATTTCTTCCTTCTTAGAATGAAGGCAATCCACTAATCAGGTAAGAGTTACAACTGCACTTGAAACCTACAAGTGACTAACAATTACACTGACTTAGCTCACACTAAGATTCACTCTCTAAGTCTTCTCTAGGATCCGATCAACCTTGATCTCCTAAAGGAACTAAACAAACTGTTTATCAAAGAATTGTTTACAAGAGATTTGCTTCTAAAAAGCTAATAGTAAACTCAATGAATTTCAGATGAAAGAAAGCTTAGAAGAATTTAAGTTTGTCTTGCGCGTATGTGAATGCTTCTAGCCGTTTCTTTCGATCTTCAGCCTCTTTATATACTCCAAGGATTAGGGTTGAGCGTTGCATGGGAAATGCTACCGTTGGAGGGCAGTTCTGGAAAATCCAGCTTCTGCTGTGTCTGAGACTGTTAGGTAGGTCGTCAGGATAGTACATATGCTTTTGTACTTGGATAGCGACGCGACCTTTAAACCTAGGAGACTTCTGATCAGGGGAATGCTTCATAATGGAACTTGTGAAGCCGGTTGATCAGAGTTAGAGGGAAAGCCCAGATCCTCTGACCATTGTTTCTTCTGATTCTGAACTCAGAGGGAAGAACATGGTCTTCAGAGTATCTTGCTTCTGGACATCAGAACTTCACTAATCAGCTTCTGGATCTTCAGAGTCTTCTACACCATCAGAATATCTGAGCCTTCAGTGTTTCTTGGTTATCAGACTTTCTGGATCTTCAGAGCTTCTAGTGACTGAGTCCTCATCAGAGTTTGTATAACTTCAGAACTTCTGAAGCTTTTCCACTGTTCATACTGAACATCGTGAATGCGAAAGCGTTGCTTGGGTAGCTCTTTATACACAGTGCTTCTGATTTGTGTGAGATTGAGTTGAGGTCAGAGCCTGTAAATAGCACACTCAGAAAAACACGTTAGAGTACCACAATTGTTCATATCAAAAGGTTAACTTGTAATCATCAAAACATAGAGTTGTACTACTAGATCAAAACTTGATCTTACAATCTCCCCCTTTTTGATGATGACAAAACTAAGATTTTTGATGAACAATTCTTAAACATTAAACTGAATTCACTGTGAGTTTAGAGATATAGAATAATACTTATCCTGATGTGAATAGTTTATCTAGCTCATTCTGAATTCAAGTCACTGCTTGATTCTGAGCTTAGCTCCCCCTGAATCTAATACTTGATGAAAACGTTAGTAAAGTCTAGATTCTGAGCTAAATGATATAAGATTTCAGAGTGAAAAACTTATGACATAGATGAAAATCAAGTAATCAGAGCGCATAAGTAATCAGAGTCACTGACAGGATATCAGAGTCTTGGGTATCAGAGTCAACTTAGAATCACTTCAGAAGAAGTGAAATGTATTCCTTGTATTTGCCCAGTGACACATCTATGGTCATGAAGGTGGAACTCTTAAATTCTCCAAAAGAAAAAAAATAAATCACACTAACACGTCTTACACATCAAAAACTGGGTTTACTCCCCCTTTTTGTCATAAGCAAAAAGCTTGGGGTGTGAAAAACTTAGCTTGAAGTACAAGGTACTCCCCCTTAGAGAAGGTCTAAGTTTAAAGGAAATGAAAACGATGCAAGAATCAGAGTTAGGCGAAATAAATAGAAGAGTTAATGCAAGAGAAGAACGTTTACCACCGGTCAAGTGAGTAAAGAGAAGGGTCAGTTACCAAGAACTTAACCTCGAGAAACCGTAGGAGCATTAACTTTCAGAGAGAAAGTGAAGCCTATATAAAGCGTTGGAGAGAAAGGTAAGCTTCACACCTCGAACAATTTTCAGTAAAGAAAATGGCATCATACATCGTGGCACTAGAAGAGCTGAGGAAGAAGGCCTTTGAGGAGGACTTGTTCCTGAACATCAGGCATCCAGAGGGTGCAACGACCATCGCGGAGCTGACACGGACACTGCTGGAAGAGGACCTGCGTCCAGAGGTGAAGAGAGACCTGAGGGAATTTCTTCCCTTCGTGGAGGAGGTGCAAGAGCTCAGCCGGCTTGAACTCAAGCTGCTGGAAGAAAAAGAGAGTTTCGAAGAGAAGCTCAATACCGCAGAAGAGATTCTGGAGAGGGATGAGCGAAGGGACAGGCTCAACAACATCCAGCATGCACTGGAGCGTCTGGAGAAGGATAGGTCAGAGCAGCGCCAGGAGTGCAGAAGAATGAGGAGGGATCCTCCATTCTAGACTTAGGGAAAGAATGGATGATGTAAACATAAAGAATGTATGATGTAAACAGAAAAATATTATGAATAAAAGGATTTTTGCAAACATATGTGACACAAATATATATAGATATGCATAGTAATCACAAACGAACAAAGTAGAATAAGTAAATAAAAAGAAACAGAGTTTAACAAAAATAAAACAACGTTAAAGAAAAAGAAAAACGAAGAGATCCTAAAGCTAAGGTTTATCAGTTCGTCGCAGAAGTTCCATCATCATGTGCTTCATTTCGATCAGCATGGATTCATGAATGTCAAGACGCTGTTCCATGATGTCGAGTCTGGATGAGCTTGACTGAGCAGAACCGGAAGGAACATTCTGAGCAGCTTGAGAATCTGGAATGGAAGCAGAAGCAGCAGGAGTAAACACTACTGGTGCAAGTGCTTGGCATCTAAGAGCTTCAGCCTCAGCCTCAAGTCGTTCTGCCTCTAATCGGGCTTGTTCAGCTTGAGCTGCTGCTTGACGTGCAGCTTCTTCTGCTTGAGCTTTCTTTCTCTTGGCTTCTTCAATAGCTTCGAGAAGCTTATGTCTCTGTTCTTGTTCATGAAGAGCCACCCTTCGAGCAAACCTTTGCTTTGCAGCCTCAATGCTCTGACTTCCCTCTGTATGCAGGAGCTGCATCATAATTGGAACTTGAGCCACTAGCCAAGTGCCCAGATTGTTCCACTCATCAGCCACACGTTCAGCATTCTCACTGAGGTCAGTCTGACCGTGCACATTGCGTAGCATCATAGAAGCTTCATGATAGAAAGTATTGATGCACTCAGAGAGAGATGTGGGTCGGAGGTGAGTGTAGGGAATTATGGAGAGGGTGGGTTCAGGAGAGGCTGGGTGATTGCTGCTGTGAGCTTCAGAGGCACCTTGTGGAGAGCCAATGTTAAACGTTTGAGCATTGGGTTCAGAGGTTCCAAGGTGAGGTTCTGAAGTTTCAACCAGAGGATGGGGTGACCTAACCGAGGATTGGTTAGATACTGATTGTTCGGGTTCAGGTTCTGGTTGAATAGGCTCGTGTTGGTCTGGGGCAGGGTGAGCTTGTTGAGCCAAAGGGTCTGCCTCTTGTAAAGGATTGGCCAAGATAGGTTCATCTGGGTCAACTAGACGTTCAGGTCTAGGGCCAGGATATCTCCTAGGGCTTGGACAGGTGAGGTAATACTCTTCTAAGGTAGACACCTTTTCTTTTCTGACCTCCATGAATTTTCTAATGGATTCAGAGTTATTGGAGGGAGAAGAATCAGCAACATTGGTTGGGAAGGATACAGGTGTAAAGGCTGTGGAAGAGTCTGTATCCGTGGGTTTGAGAGCCAGACGTTCTGATGCTCTTGGGACAGAGTGATCAGAGGTTCTGGGCTCAGGTTCTGTGTGGGTAGGCTCTGGTTGGGCATGAATGATGGGTTCAGGAGATAATGGGTTGTACTGAATGGTAAAGGGAGAGGTAGGTTCTTCTAACCTAGAGGGTTGGTTCTGAAGCAAATTCCAGAGAGGTGCTTCAGTAGGGGAAGGTTGAAAGAATGAAGATCTTGGGGAATGTGGTGGAGAGGTGGTTTGTGCAGCTGGTTGGGATTCAGGAATAGGAGTGAGGGGATTTGAGGAGTGTTTGAGCATGGCAGATATAGGGAGTGCATCAAATACATTCAAATCATCATCAGAAGCAAGTGCAGACTTACTTGAATGTGCTGATGATCTAGTCACTCTGGCAGGAGGTTCAGTCCTTCTGACCACTTCAGCAGCTGGTTCCACCCGAGTAGGCTTCACCACGATTCTGACCTGCTTCTTCTTCTTCTTGGGAGGACCATCCTCATTATCACTATCATCACCATCATCAGGCTTTCTCTTCTTCTTTTTGACCAGAGGAACATCTGATTCCTCAGAAGATTCATCTAGGATCATCTTCCTCTGAGCTTTCGTCTTGGGAGGAGAAGGAAACTCTGGAGCTGGCGGCAGTCGGCTGAAGAAATCATCGAGATCAATTTCGAATCCTTGAGCCCTTAGGTCATCAACATAGCACCTAATGGCGTCAGGATTGTCTGCCTGAGTCCACAGAGGGTAGTCATTCAGAGGCATCCTTCTACTTCTGATTTCAGAAGATGTGTCTTCACGAGCAGGGGCGATTTTCTTCTGGACCAAACCCATCTTCTTCAGAGAATTTGCAGTGAAGACATCACTGACAATGGTAGTCAGATCCTCTACACATCCAGCATGGACCAGATCTTGCACCAGGTTGCTTTCAATGAAAAAGTATGAGAGCAGTCTCCCAAAGGGGATGTACTTGATTCCTGACTTGATGGAGGCAGTGGTGCGAGACTTCCGGATACATTCCTTCAAGTAGGAGAACAGGAAGTAGGGAAGGCAGATCTTCTTCTGGTCTTGGATGAAGAACAACATCACCTTCTGGTTGAAGTTGATGTAGTCTGGAGAACTGCCCTTTGGTCTCTGGTTTATGCAGTGGAGCAGGATCTTGTGCCAGATTCTGAGCTTGGGATGAAGATCCATCACCTTGTAAGTCGTCTTGCCCGGTTTGTAATTGGTGTACAGGGCCTCGTTGATTGTATTCTTGGTGCTGGGTTTCAGCTTCGATTCCGTGAGTTGGAAACGATACCCAAAAGCAGTGTCTGCACCCAGCAAATTCACGAAAGACTTCTCCGTGATGATGATCTTTCTGCCAAGAACGTGAGATACCACCTGAGTATCATCACAGTCGGCGTGCTTCCAGAATTCCTTTACCAGTCTATCATACACCGGTCCTCGAAGTCTGTTGAAGTAATTTCCCCAACCTTGAACTTGGACTTCAGGACGAAGATCATACCCATTTGTAGCCAGGTTGTCGAGGTCGAATCTCCATTCTGCCAGGACTTGAAGTTCCTCAGGAGCAAACACGCAGTGAACGGCACAGCCCCGTTCTGCAATTGGAACAATCTGCTCTTGAGCTTGACCTTGATCTTGGGTCGGATTCTCAGGGCCCCTTTGACCCGTTGCTAGACCGACTACCATGTGAGGGAACTGAGGTGCATCTGCAGTAGATCTTCTGGTTTGACTCACCATTTTTTGAAGCGGTTGAAGGTTTGAGGTAGAAGATGAAGGTTGAAAGATGAAGAGAGATCGAGAGAGAAAACGAGGATAAGCGGTTTTTGAAAAGCAGAGAGAGCGAGAGTAAAAACCGGAAGTGAAAGAGATCGTGTGTGTATAGTGGGTTTTGACAAATAACCGTTGTTGATTCAAAAAGCAATTTAAGATCAACGGTTGAAAATTAAAGATAGATAGTAACAGTAAATACACAAATCACACTCAGGAGAGAAGCACATCTACACGCAATCATAACAGACTGTCACACGGGCACAAGGAACTATGCATCAGAAATACTGACACACGTGTTGTTGTCTCAGCTTCAGAGTCAGTACCAGTGGGTACACACACTCTGATTGAGTTACCTTCTGGACTAGACATCTTCTGATCAAGAAGTATCATAGTCAGAGGTTCTGATCCATCTTCACTCTGGAAAAAAGTCCATGTTTAGATTTTTCAGAATAAAATTAAATCTATCCTCTGCTAAGGGCTTTGTAAAGATATCTGCCCATTGATGGTCAGTATCAACAAACTTCAGAAGAAGTACGCCCTTCTGTACATAATCTCTAATAAAGTGATACTTTACCTCAATGTGCTTTGCCCTTGAATGCAGGATAGGATTCTTACTCAATGAGATTGCAGCAGTGTTATCACAATAGATTGGGATATTGCTCTCAAGGATCTGATAATCCTCCAGCTGATGTTTCATCCAGAGCATCTGAGTGCTGCATATTGCTGCTGAGATATATTCTGCCTCTGCAGTTGATAGTGCAATGGTTGATTGCCTCTTGCTTGCCCATGAGACTAGATTGCTTCCCAGAAATTGACAATTTCCAGAAGTACTTTTTCTCTCTGTTCTATCTCCAGCATAATCAGCATCACAGTAACCTGAAAGCTTATACTCTGATGTTTTCTTATACATCAAGCCAAGGTTAGTGGTGCCTTTCAGATACCTTAGGATCCTCTTAACAGCAGTTAAGTGGGTTTCCCTTGGATCTGATTGGAAACGAGCACATAAATGAACACTAAATAGTATGTCTGGCCTAGATGCAGTTAAGTATAGAAGTGAACCTATCATGCCACGATAGAGCTTCTGACATACTTTACCACTTTTATCTTCTTTCTCCAGAATGCATGTAGGATGCATTGGAGTCTTGGCCACTGTAGATTCCAGCATATTGAACTTCTTCAGAAGTTCTTTAGTGTACTTGCTCTGATGGATATATGTTCCTTCTGGTGTTTGATCAACTTGTATTCCCAGAAAGTACTTTAATTCTCCCATCATACTCATCTCGAATTCAGCCTGCATCATCTCAGAAAATTCTTTGTATAGAGATTGATTAGCAGAACCAAATATAATATCATCAACATAAATTTGCACAATTAAGATATCATCTTTATAAGTCTTGCAAAAAAGAGTTGTATCTACTTTACCCCTTACAAACTCATTCTCCAGAAGGAATGAGCTGAGTCTCTCATCCCATGCTCTGGGAGCTTGCTTCAGACCGTAGAGTGATTTCTTCAATTTGAACACATGGTCTGGTTTCTTCTCATCTTCAAAACCTGGGGGTTGATGAACATAGACTTCCTCTGAGATATAACCATTTAGGAAGGCACTCTTTACGTCCATCTGATGTAGAACTATGTTGTGATTTACTGAGAAAGAGATCAACAGTCTGATTGCCTCCAGTCTTGCTACTGGAGCAAATGTTTCAGTGTAGTCTATTCCTTCCTGCTGGCTGTAGCCTTGAGCAACTAGCCTTGCCTTGTTTCTGACTACATCTCCTTTCTCATTCAGCTTGTTTCAGAATACCCATTTCGTTCCAATAACATGGACACTCTCAGGCTTCTTCACTAAGCTCCAAACATCGTTCTTGGAAAATTGATTCAATTCTTCTTCCATGGCCAGAATCCAATCCTTGTCCTGAAGAGCTTCATCTATGGACTTGGGTTCAATTAAGGACACCAATCCTTTCAGACTGAGCAAGGTCTCTTCAGAGGGTCTGAAGGCAGATCTGGTTCTGACTGGTTCGTCTTTGTTGCCCAGAATCAATTCCTTAGGGTGAGCTGCAGTGATTCTGCTCTTCTTCAGAGTTTGTGAGTTAGAGGGACCAGCTTCTTCCTCTGGTTCATCTTCCTCTGGCTCAACTTCCTCTGGAGCTTTGCCTTTGTCAGAAACATTAATGCTTAAATCTGCAAACTTTTCAACTAGCTTTGACTGGTCAGAGTCAAGCTTATCATCAAATCTAACATGAATAGATTCTTCAATAGTCTTAGCATCAGTATTATAAAATCTAAAACCTTTAGATCTCTGAGAGTAACCGAGTAATAGACACTTAGAAGACTTAGCATCAAATTTATGCAATCTATCCTTAGTATTGAGAACATAACAAACACAGCCAAAAGGATGAAAATAAGAAATGTTAGGTTTTATGTTCTTCCACAATTCATAAGGAGTCTTATTCAGAATTGGTCTCACAGAGATTCTGTTCTGAATGTAACATGCTGTATTTACTGCCTCTGCCCAAAAGTGCTTAGCCATGCCAGTTTCTTGGAGCATGGTTCTAGCCATCTCCTGAAGAGTTCTGTTCTTCCTCTCAACAACACCGTTTTGTTGAGGAGTTCTGGGACAAGAGAAATCATGTGCAATTCCATAGGAATCAAACAGACTCTCAAACTTGTCATTCTCAAACTCTCCACCATGGTCACTTCTGACACGCACAATCCTACAAGCCTTCTCGTTTTGCACTTGAGCAATGAAGGTAGAGAACACAGCATGAGACTCATCCTTGCGGGTTAGAAACTTTACCCATGTCCAGCGGCTATAGTCATCAACGATAACCATCCCATATCTCTTGCCACCTATAGACTCAGTTTTCACTGGTCCAAAAAGGTCGATATGCAGAAGTTCTAACGGCCTTGAGGTTGAGACAACATTCTTTGCCTTGAAAGGGACTTTTGTGAATTTGCCTTTCTGACATGCTTCTCAAAGAGCGTCTGAAGCGAACTTCAGATTGGGTAAGCCCCTGACAAGGTTTAGCTTGCTCAGCTGAGAAATCTTTCTCATACTGGCATGCCCTAACCGTCTATGCCATACCCACTGCTCTTCATTAACAGACAGAAGGCACTTCACATTCTGAGCCTCCAACTCAGATAATCTGATCTTATAAATGTTGTTCTTCCTCTTGCTGTTAAACAGAACAGAGCCATCGATTTGACTTACAGCCCGGCAGGACTTTTGATTGAATATAACATCATAACCCTTGTCAGCTAATTGACTTATAGACAATAAGTTATGTGTTAAGCCGTCTACCAATAACACATTATCAATGCATGGACTACTATCTACACAAATAGTACCAGTACCAACAATTTTACCCTTTTCATTTCCTCCAAAGCCAACTTCGCCTCCAGGCTTAAGTTTCAGCTCTCGGAACATACGCCTTTCTCCCGTCATGTGACGCGAGCATCCACTGTCCAGATACCATGATTGGTGTTTCAGTGGAGCTATCAAGGATATCTGCAACATAGATAATCTTGTCCTTAGGTACCCACTTTCTGGGTCCTTTCTTGTTAGTTACCCCAGAGGTTCTGATCACCTTGGGTGTCTCAACATGATATTTTAAAGGAATATTTGCATGATATTTAGTCATAGAGAAGGATCCCTTTTTAAGAGGGTTTTTAGCAACTTTAGCAGGTACAGGATCAGGCAATATGGTACCAGAGGGAACAAAGCATTCATATAAGGATTTAGCTTTAGACACAGAGGGCTCATTTCTAATTGGTTTAGAATAGCCAATGCCATGCATTCCATTTCTGCTTACGCCATAGATCATTGAAGCCATTAAGCTTCTATCCACGCTTTTAGCTAGGAATCTTTGAAAAGACTTTTCATACTTAGATTCATTTCTACAATCAGAGGCATCACAGGCAACAATTTCTTCTAACTTAGCAATCTGGTTCTTAAGCACAGAGTTAGAATTGATCAAGGCATGATTATCATTTTTCAAATCAGAAATAATTTTCTCATGTTCAGAAGGAGTCTTGGAAACAGCAGATAAGTTCTTTTTCAGCTTCTTATGCTTAGACAATAAGGAGTTATACTTATCCATAATATCAGACAATGCATGTTTCAGTTCAGAGGTAGAGAAAGAAGCGAATACCTCATTTTCATCGTCTGAGTTAGGATTTCCTTCTGATTCTGAGTCAGAGTCAACAACTCTCTTTGACTCTGCTTCCTTGTCTTTGACAATAGCCATGAGTCCTTGGACTTCACCATCAGAGTCAACATCCTCTGACTCTGATTCATCAAAGGTTACCATCAGACTCTTCTTTGTCTTGAAGTGCTTCTTTGGCTTCTTGTCCTTCTTCAACTTTGGACAATCACTTTTGTAGTGCCCTGATTCTTTGCACTCAAAGCATGTGACTTCCTTGATTGAAGACTTCTTCTGGCCTGAGGACTCATACTTTCCTTTTGCCTTTCCAGAGCCTTTGTACTTGCTCTGCCTGTGCTTCCAGATGCGGTTGAGTCTCTTGGAGATCAGAGTCAGCTCATCTTCATCAGAATCTTCTGATGCTTCTTCAGATTCCTCTTCTTCAGCTTGAAGAGCTTTTGACTTCTCAACCTTAGCCTTTTCAGATTTAGATTTCAAGGCTATGGACTTTTTCCTCAGATCTTGCATCTCTGAGCGCTTCAGCTCATGGCATTTCAAGATGCTGATGAGTTCTTCTAAACTCATATTCTCAACGTCTCTCGTGAGCTCTATTGAAGTCACTAAAGGCATCCAACTTTCAGGAAGACACCTGATGACCCTTATGACATGATCTTTTGTTGTGTAGCTCTTGTTGAGAGGTCGTATGCCAGCTACAAGCAACTGAAATCTGGAGAACATTTCTTCATTGGACTCATTTGGCTCCATGATGAAGGATTCATACTTTTGGATCAAAGACAATGCCTTTGATTCTTTGACTTTCTTGTTTCCTTCATGAGACATCTTCAGAGATTCGAAAATGCCTTTCGCAAACTCACGATCTGTAATCTTCTGGTACTCTTCATAGGAAATAGCACTTAGAAGAATTGCTCTTGCTTTGTGATGTTGTGAGTACAGCTTCTTTTGATCTGCAGTCATCTCTGACCTTGGGATCTTCTTGCCATCTGCATCAACTAGACGCTCGTAGCCATCCACAATAATATCCCAGAGATCTGCATCGAAACCCAGAAAGAAACTTTCCAGTCTATCTTTCCAATATTCGAACCTTTGACCGTCGAACATAGGAGGCTTTGCATTGTAACCATCTCTTTGAGTTTCACTGGTGGTGGCAGCCATTGTTTTTCACACCGGCCCGGATCACTGAACACTGTTAGGTGTGGTAATCAGAACTTGCGCTCTGATACCAATTGAAGGTATGAAAAACGGTAGAAAGGGGGGGTTTGAATAACGTTTTCAGTATAAAACTTTCACCTTAAAGATTTTGACAAATCTTTCGAGAACTTAAGTGCTAAAGATAAGAGATAGAAAAGCACACAAGGATTTTATCCTGGTTCACTTGATAAATCACTCAAGCTACTCCAGTCCACCCGTTAAGGTGATTTCTTCCTTCTTAGAATGATGGCAATCCACTAGTCAGGTAAGAGTTACAACTGCACTTGAAACCTACAAGTGACTAACAATTACACTGACTTAGCTCACACTAAGATTCACTCTCTTAGTCTTCTCTAGGATCCGATCAACCTTGATCTCCTAAAGGAACTAAACAAACTGTTTATCAAAGAATTGTTTACAAGAGATTTGCTTCTAAAAAGCTAATAGTAAACTCAATGAATTTCAGATGAAAGAAAGCTTAGAAGAATTTAAGTTTGTCTTGCGCGTATGTGAATGCTTCTAGCCGTTTCTTTCAGTCTTCAGCCTCTTTATATACTCCAAGGATTAGGGTTGAGCGTTGCATGGGAAATGCTACCGTTGGAGGGCAGTTCTGGAAAATCCAGCTTCTTCTGTGTCTGAGACTGTTAGGTAGGTCGTCAGGATAGTACATATGCTTTTGTACTTGGATAGCGACGCGACCTTTAAACCTAGGAGACTTCTGATCAGGGGAATGCTTCATATTGGAACTTGTGAAGCCGGTTGATCAGAGTCAGAGGGAAAGCCCAGATCCTCTGACCATTGTTTCTTCTGATTCTGAACTCAGAGGGAAGAACATGGTCTTCAGAGTATCTTGCTTCTGGACATCAGAACTTCACTAATCAGCTTCTGGATCTTCAGAGTCTTCTACACCATCAGAATATCTGAGCCTTCAGTGTTTCTTGGTTATCAGACTTTCTGGATCTTCAGAGCTTCTAGTGACTGAGTCCTCATCAGAGTTTGTATAACTTCAGAACTTCTGAAGCTTTTCCACTGTTCATACTGAACATGGTGAATGCGAAAGCGTTGCTTGGGTAGCTCTTTATACACAGTGCTTCTGATTTGTGTGAGATTGAGTTGAGGTCAGAGCCTGTAAATAGCACACTCAGAAAAACACGTTAGAGTACCACAATTGTTCATATCAAAAGGTTAACTTGTAATCATCAAAACATAGAGTTGTACTACTAGATCAAAACTTGATCTTACATAAGTATGAACAGATATTTTGAGAAGATATTTTGTAAACCGGTACAGATTTATTTAGATATCGGAGGATTTTGCTCATAGAGTTAAGATAAAAATATGAGAGCGATTTCCGATTCTTCCTACTGATTCCAACGTATTTTAGACACGATATTCTCCCCACTGAATCTCCCAATTCTTCAAAGAAATATCGGTATGATTTTTGGTTTTCGAGGCTTGTTTTTAATGCTATATATAGAGGTTGGCAAAACGCGGGAAAACGAAAGTTTCGCGATTCCGATTTTTCCGGCTTCATTCTCCATGAATTCTAAGATAGGTTTTGGCGACATAATACCAAAACTCAACAGAGGTCACCTTGTATTTTAAGTGACTAATGCAAAGTCGGTGTAAAAACTATTTTACCCGATAAGTTACTTTTTGCATCGTATGTCGGAATAGAAAACTTCCTTCTGAAGAAAGATTGAAAACATCAAGAGAAATGGGTGTACGCGTGTGGAATCTTCATTTGAAGCTCCGAATAGAAAAAATCTTCATCGTCGGTTGATTCTAGGGTTTTGAAATACCAGGGTTTCAGTTTCGGCAAACTTCCGATGATTGGAATCGGACGTTCGTAGATTCTAGAGTTTCGCCTCGAAACGATTGTGATATATGGAAAAAGAGAAGTTCTAACATTTCTCTGAAGATTTTTGGAAGAAATTCCTACAGTGTTCCAAGGGTGGAACATAGTTTGATTTCCTAAGGTTCTTGTCCTAGGTTTTAAAGCGAATATTAGTCGTGCTATAACTTAAATCGACTTCGATACAATCCTTTGACTTTTCCTGAACTTTCTCCTTCATGAATTTATTTCATCCGATAAACTCTTGTTCAGGTTTTCCTTCACGATACGTCAAACCAAATCGTAAATGGAAATCTCTTCCACTTATTCTAAGCTTAAAAACTTGGGTCTTACATTACTACCCTCCAAAAAGAAAGTTTCGTCCTCGAAACTTAGGGTTCAGTAAAAGCTCCGGATATTATCCCTTGATCTTATCCTCTAATTCCCATATAGCACCGTCCGTGTCTTTGTTCCAAATAACTTTTACTAAAGCACTCTGCTTCCCCTTCGATTGTTTCACTCTTCTAGTCCCAATGTTGACCGACGGCGTCTCAACAGACATATCATCTTCAACTTTCCGAGATTTAACTACAATCGTAAATGCTAACACCACTAAATCCCTTATTCGGTTGTCGTCCAAAAGACAATGATAGTGGGATAACCAATCCATTCCTAGGATAACATCTAGGTTCTGTTAAGTCAATCAAACAGTTAATACTCATCATAAGATAGCATCTAACATGCTATACAATATGATTAAGCAATAACTTCAATCAATTCTAAGCGAAAAAATCGCTTGCAGACAATCAATTTTCACTCTTTGCAGAGTCACACAACCTAGCACAGAAGACCTATTCCCCAAAGACTCCCGAAAGACTCGACAAGCTCTGATACCACAATGTAACACCCCGATTTCGGTGGTGCCACTTTAGTGACTTTAAATCAATAGTGCGGAAAATGCGTAAATATTTTTTTTTGGTTTTCTTTTCAAATAGAAGACTTAACATAATGAAGACTCAACCCAAAGATAATAAACATAAAGTAATTGGAGATAGTGCCCGCAGGCGAATAAGTATATCCCATGGTCAGAGCCATGAGTTTTGTGAATACAGTTTTCAAGAAGATAAGTCAGCCCCAACGGGAAATGACAATCAGAGCTGTGAAAACAATCCCCCCATATAATACACTCCTAACATCGACCCTCATCCGATCATGCATGAAGTCCGGGTCCACGTCGAAGGCTCAGTAGTAGTCATTGTGCTCAGGATCCTCCCCGAACGACGAACCATCTTGAATCAGCTGTTGGACGTCTGGCAGCAGGCCGACCGCCCAAACACAACCATACACACAAAGCCAAGGCGTTAGGGTCAACTCACGGAATATAATAGATAATACAAGCAACATGTGATGAATAAAGGGGTATATATATATAGGTTGTATATAGACATATAAGTTCTGTATCGTCTACCCTAAGGTATATACATAACATGTTATCAGATTTCTAATAACAATTCAATATTCAATATCTCAACAGTTCAATAAGTTATATCTCGAAAACTCGATAAGCAATATATCAACGAATATAGTTAAGTGCATAGTGTGTCAATGCAACGTCAATTTCAACGGTTCCGGAAGAAGTAGGCTGGGCACGATCGAGTCGGTCCTAACACTGGCATTGTGTCGACCATAACCCTCGGGTGTCACTTACAACCTTGACATAGCCGGATCAGTCCTAACCCTGCGGGTCGACTTTTCCCTCCGCAATGCCTGACAATCAACAGGTCGATCCTAACCTTACGGTCGATCATATCCCCCGTCGATGCCCGAATTACCCGAAGATATAAACTGTACCCGAAGGCATAAACTGTACCCGAAGGCATAAACTGTACCCGAAGGTATAAACTGTACCCGAAGGCATAAACTGTACCCGAAGGCATAAACTGTACCCGAAGGCATAAACTGTACCCGAAGGCATAAACTGTACCCGAAGGCATAAACTGTACCCGAAGGTATAAACTGTACCCGAAGGTATAAACATTATCTCATGATGATTTCTCAAATCATCCGACTCATCTCCATCCGATGGTCAAAACTGCTCAGCGAGCAAAGAGTATCAACATACTCGGAACTACCCGTTTCCCGGCTTATCTTTTAGATAGCCCAACAACAAAACTGCTCCTCGAGCAAAAGAGTATCAACATACTCCAAACTTATTAGTTTTCCTCAACACTTGGACTCGACGACACTTCTCATTTTCCAAAACTAAGATTCAAACCCTAAGCTTTCACCTGAGATTGTTATCCTTATTTAAAGGTTCAGAGGTTGTTTAATGTCTTATGAATTTTCCTTGTAAAAATAGTCTCCGTTTAGTCTTATCGTATTTCCTATGAGTTTCAAAGATCCCATAACCCCAAATAACTCCCAGAGAATGTCTCGATCCACTAAAACAAGAACAAGGCCCGAACTCCGTTCGTCCCGTCAAACTTTCTCAAAATCTCATAAAAATCCGGCATGACTTGCCCGTTATTCTCACTCCTCAGTACCACAGATATATGTGAAATGACATAGTTAAATCAGCACAGTCAACAACATGTCACATATATCAACACATCCTAGAATAACCACGTAGCACTTAGCATATAAAGCAAATATCACACATCCTAGATTAACCATTTAGCACGTACCATGTAATTCAATCTCAAAAACAGTTAGTAGATGAATCATCTACATTGTCAGCCGAAGCCTCAGAAAACTTTTCCCAATCAAACACAACCAAGTGCATAAACAGTAAATCAAGTCGAATTCGTCGACACCTAAAGAATTAGCTAGTAAGGTAAGTTGCCCTAACCTCGAACTCGTCCAGTGTGTTCAAGCAAGGCTCCTTCACAATCCTCTTTTCCTGCTCCAAGTGTTCCTCCAAACGAATCTCGATACCTTCAAGTAGCAACTGTTGAATCAACGATCAAGCAAGAAATGAAGAAAATCTCTCCTCCTCCCTCTTCTCTCCAAGCCGCGGGTTGTCTGTGTGTTTGTGAGGTTTTGTCTGAAGCTTCAACATATATATATAGGGAAGGAAATGGAAGATATTTAGCAAGGATCGGATAAGTATGAATAGATATTTATCAAGATTGGATAGGTATGAATAGATATTTATCAAGATTGGATAAGTATGAACAGATATTTTGAGAAGATATTTTGTAAACCGGTACAGATTTATTTAGATATCGGAGGATTTTGCTCATAGAGTTAAGATAAAAATATGAGAGCGATTTCCGATTCTTCCTACTGATTCCAACGTATTTTAGACACGATATTCTCCCCGCTGAATCTTCCAATTCTTCAAAGAAATATCGGTATGATTTTTGGTTTTCGAGGCTTGTTTTTAATGCTATATATAGAGGTTGGCAAAATGCGGGAAAACGAAAGTTTCGCGATTCCGATTTTTCCGGCTTCATTCTCCATGAATTCTAAGATAGGTTTTGGCGACATAATACCAAAACTCAACAGAGGTCACCTTGTATTTTAAGTGACTAATGCAAAGTCGGTGTAAAAACTATTTTACCCGATAAGTTACTTTTTGCATCGTATGTCGGAAAAGAAAACTTCCTTCTGAAGAAAGATTGAAAACATCAAGAGAAATGGGTGTACGCGTGTGGAATCTTCATTTGAAGCTCCGAATAGAAAAAATCTTCATCGTCGGTTGATTCTAGGGTTTTGAAATACCAGGGTTTCAGTTTCGGCAAACTTCCGATGATTGGAATCGGACGTTCGTAGATTCTAGAGTTTCGCCTCGAAACGATTGTGATATATGGAAAAAGAGAAGTTCTAACATTTCTCTGAAGATTTTTGGAAGAAATTCCTACAGTGTTCCAAGGGTGGAACATAGTTTGATTTCCTAAGGTTCTTGTCCTAGGTTTTAAAGCGAATATTAGACGTGCTATAACTTAAATCGACTTCGATACAATCCTTTGACTTTTCCTGAACTTTCTCCTTCATGAATTTATTTCATCCGATAAACTCTTGTTCAGTTTTTCCTTCACGATACGTCAAGCCAAATCGTAAATGGAAATCTCTTCCACTTATTCTAAGCTTAAAAACTTGGGTCTTACAGAAATCGGGGTGTTACAATTTTGCTTGAAGATAATAAGAACACTTGAAGAACTTTCGAAGAAAAACATAATTTTCCCATAGATTCAATCCTCCCAAGATCAAAACCTCCTTTATAAAATCCTTTCTTTGAAGGTCATAAGAACAAAATAAGAACATCAAGAACTTCTTTAAGAAAACCCTCAAATAGATAAGCATTTCTAAGCAACTTGATTAAAATCATTCTCTTCTGGATTTGGCAGATCAGCTTAAGCTGCAACCACAGAGCATATTAAGAATGACCTTGCTCAAGGCTTAGAAACTAAACTAACCTAAGAACAAGAAAAATAAAAGAAAGACAAGAGAGGGAAAGAGAGCTCACGCAAATGCAGAGGAGAGGAGAGCTCTTGGTGTGAAGAAATGAGAGGGGGAAAGGCTCTATTTATAGTGAGGGGTGAGAGCCAAGCATTTAATTCATTTCTTTCTCCCCAAGAAGAAGCCCAAACCCACTAAATTTCCAGCCCATTTTAGTGTTTCTAGACTCTTTCGACCTTCCTTGATTCGGTCCTCAAAATTTGGCTTATTTTCTAATTAAATCACTTTTAAAACTATCATTTAAATCCTTAACTTTTTAAATAATTAAAGCTGAATCAAAAAGATTTTAAATCAGATATAAAAAGATACTTGAAGGTTTTAAAAACTCAAATATTGATCCCTCATTAATTGAAAGTCAAGGAATCAAAATCCCTAAAATTTCTCCTTCATAAAACTTAGCCAGAAAAGGAAATTACTTGCAAAAGTCTCATTTTCCTTCCTCCTCAAGGCTTGGCCGTCCACCACATTCACCATGCTCAGATTTTCACAAAAAAATATTTAAAATAATAATTTAAATAAAAACCCAAAATAATTAATGTATTAAATACACGATTTCCCTCATAAATTCATCAAAACTTCAAATTTAAATTCAAAAACTTTACCAATGGTTTTGGCTCCAAAATTTCATTCACCACTCTCATAATAACCAAAAATATTTTTCAGAATTAATTATTTTATAAACCATAGGTTTAAAAATAATTAAATACATTTTATTTAAATTAAAACCCATTTTATTTAAATAAAACCTCTAAAAATAAAACAAAGGAATATTCCCTCAGGGAATATTCTTAAAATCATGCCCAACACCTCTCCATAAGGTGTGGCCCACGAAATTGTTCTCGTCGACTCGAAATAGTGGAGAGATGGAGGAGGATCCTTAGGAGGAGGAGATTGGGGGATGAAGCAGACGGTCCGATGAAAGCTCTTATCAGTTTCTTGATTAATTAAGTTTTTATTTGATGATGCCTTGTGGGGATGTGTATATCCTCACTTGAACACTCTATTAATTTCTGTCATTTGAACTCTGTAGTGGCTTAGGCCACGCATATTATGTGTGTGATGCTTTTGTTTGTTGCTAACTTGCTTATCTTAGGTATGCGGTCATCTATCTGAAAAGTTAGAGGGGAACTCTTAGACTGGAAACAGTCTTAGTGGTCTCTGAATCGGTACATGATTAGAAAGGATTAAAGATAACAAAAAAAACAAAAATCGTGTCGCTCGATCATGAGTGATAGGAGTTGGATGGAGACGTCACTTGTGGAAGATGGACGCCATACTAAGCTTTTGGGCATGGAAGGACGCAGAGGTAAGAGAATTCACAATGTTGACAACAAATCTGCTTTGATCAAGGGAACTGTCAACAAGGCGATCTTCACCAACTATGAATCAAAGAAGACAGATTACAAGGTCACGGATCTGTTTTTTGACCTAAGAGTCTGGCATAGGATTATTCTGACTTGTATCAATCCTAGGCCAACCACAAACTCTGCAGACTACATCAACGCTACTCAGAAGTATCTTCTGTACTGTTTGAGGAAGCATGATCAGATTTGCCTTCCATTCATGCTATTCACGTATGTGAAGGAGTCAGTGAGAAAGACTAGAACCACTGACAATGAGAAGAAGAAGGTCACCTCCTACATTCCTTTTGGAAGATTTCTTCTTACATCTTCGTTGAAAATGGGCTGGTCATATTTCTAGAAGAAGCCAAGTATACAGATGATCTCTCTACCACTTTTGGAGATGCTCTGAACGCCAAGAATCTCAGGCATATGGGGATTCTGGACAAAGTCAATGTGAGTCCAACTAATGATGCTTCTGAAGCTATCATCCGGATCAGAAACCAAGTTGAGGGATTCCCCCTCTAGACCAAGCATGATGCTCCATAAGCCATTGTGGAGTATCTAAAGATGATGGCTGAAGAAAACTTGGAAGCAGACACTAAAGAGTTCATTCAGAAACTTCTAGCTGCTCCTCCTCGTTTAGAAGCTCCTAAAGGAAGAAAGCACAAAAGATCAGAAGCCTCTGATACTAAGCAGAAAAAGAAGAAGAATCCCAAGGCAGAAACTAACAATGCAACATCTCATCTGGCTATGAATCCTGCTACCAAAAATTCTGCAAGAACTTTTGCACGGAATTCAGGTAAACCTATTCCTTTTGCTAGCATTGTTAATGTTTTGCAAGTCAATGCATTTACTTCTGCACCAACTCTTCCACCACGTAAAAAGTCATCACCTTTTATCTATCTTACCTTACCTTTACCCACAAATTTGAACATCATCTCTTCTACAAGGATGTCAACCATTTCTGAATGTAAGACCTGGATTTACAGAACAAGTTAATTTCCGACTCACGCGTAGAATCAGTGTAAGCGTGACAGGAGTTTGCTATTTGAGAAAGATTAATGAAGAAGAAAGTTCAGGAATTGCTTGAGGAATGTTGCGTAGTCGCTTTAGGAATTAGTGCGAGTCGTCTGCACACCTGCCTTATGGCGAGAGTGTCCAGAATAGGCTAATTTCACTTTTAGAGCAACGTATTAAGTGAGATTTCAAATCCTTGGAAAATTTAAAGGTTCTCTTTATTTTTCCTTCGACCAGCGTTTCATTTCGGAACCCTGACTGTACGCACGATAGTATTCACTTTTCGGAAGTCCGACGACGCTAACTTCTTTGCTTCGAAACCCTGAATTCAAGCGCTAGATGAAGACTTTTTCTATTCGGGACTTTTAACGAAGTTTCCGTCTGCGTTGCCAGATTTGTTTCGACGTTTCCAATCTTTCTCCGGAACAAAGTTTTGTCGTCTGACCATCACAGCAAAAAGTAGTTTTTCGGGACAGATTAACTTACACCGCTTTTGGGATTTTAGATATCGTTTTTCCCAAATGTCAGAGATTTGTTTTGAGTTCTGGAAATCTGTCGCCAGAATCTCTCTTAGAATTCATCGGTGAACGTGCTTCAAAAATCGGAATCGCGAAATTTTCATTTTCCCGCGATTTCACTTTCCTATAAATAGCCAAAAAATCAAAATATCTTCATTTCTTCCATCTTGGGGCCGCGAGTTTAAGGGAGGAGAGGGAGAAGAATTTTTCGCCGAAACTTGACCGATCTTCGCGCAGTTCATCCCTACTTCAAGGTATCGAGGTAACTAGCTTGATTCTTACCTCTGATCACTGTTTCTACTGCGTTTCTTTAGCTGTTTCTGTGCTCTAAGTTTCGAGCTTTTTGTAAAACTGTCCGTTTTTCCTGATTTCTCTGTTGGGGTATCTTCTGTACGTGCCCAAGAGCCTAGAACCTTCGTCGGTATTCGCCGATTTGGATCGAGTTGTCCAAGATCTGAAAAACTGATTCAAAACCCTTTTTGACGCACATTTCGAAACTTTACTGTCGAAAAGTTGTAATCTGACTTCGTGCCCTTAGGATTAGTTTTCACGGATGTCGTTAGGATCATTGCTGTCAGATTTGTTTTCCGAAGTGATAACTTTGGGGTTTTGAGCTTTTATTTTGGACCAAAACGCCCCTGAACAGCCGTATTTTGATCCGATCGTCTGAAAATTTTTCCGACAGTTTCTTTGCCTTAGTTTTACCCTAAAACTTGCTTGTAAACAGATTTGATCGAAGAAAAAGAGCCGGAGCTATTTTTCCCTTATGGCCGAGAGCTATATCAATGGGGGGGGGGGAGTTTTTCGTTTTCGAAAACTTGTCTTTTCGTACCCGATTGTTGTATTCTGAAGCTTTAACGCTTTGTCTATCGTTTATGAGTTGTATTGTGATCGAACTAATCGATTTTGTTTGGATTCTGCTTTGTTTTTCTCCGAGGTTCAGTTCAAGGAACTTTGGGAGTTTCAGAGCATTTGTGTGAAGGAGATTTAGATCACGAGGCTGGAGCAGCTCGAGGTTAGGGCAACTTACATATTAGTTATGACTGCATGATAGGCGTCGATAAATTCGTCTTATGCTTTACTTTGATGTTGATTATGATAGTGAACTGATGTTATGATGTTGTCCATAACTTGTGATGATGAGATGTTGTTGAATTGTGCGTTTTGACGCGACTTCGGAGTGGGGGTTCATTGAACTGGTGTTATTTGATATTTCAGGTTGGATGAACAACCCTAGGCAAGTTTAAACTTGGGGTTTGAGACTTAGCCATTTGTTCGTATTCTTAGACTTTCCCCGGGAAATTTCTTTTGGGTGGTTGGTCTTTGGAAACTTAGAATGATTAGACTTTCGAAAAATTGAGACTTTGGGAAACTTAGACTTTAAGAAATAAACTCATAACTTGACTAATTCAATTCGAAACATTTTTATTAACGAATAAGCATAGGAGAACAAAAGAGGGAAAATAATTGCGCAAGACGGGGAAAAGTCGACTTTTGTTGTCGGTTTTGGAATTGGGGAAAGCCACTAAGGTGAGATACGGTGATGATTGAAAGTCACCGAGTACTCTAGTACTCTTGTTATTCGAGTTGTGTTGTATTGACCGACACTAACTCTTGGGTCTTGTTATTCGAGTTGTGTTGTATTGACCGACACTAACTCTTGGGTCTTGTTATACGAGTTGTGTTGTATTGACCGACACTAACTCTTGGGTCTTGTTATTCGAGTTGTGTTGTATTGACCGACACTAACTCTAGGTTTTGGCTGTTGGAGTTGTGTTGTATTGACCGACACTAGCTCTTGGGCTTTGTTATTGGAGTTGTGTTGTATTGACCAACACTAACTCTTGGGTTTTGAGTTTTGGGTTTTGAGCTAAACACTTGTGTTGTGAGGACGATTCGATGTTTGGCTAACCATATTGCATCATGCATCATTTGGTGAAGAACGGGAATGCTTCACCGATGCATTATTCGATGAGGAACGGGAATGCTTCATCGATGGTGAGGAACGAGAATGCTTCACCAATGCATCATTTGTAAAACCCCGATTTCGGTGGCGTCACTTTAGTAACAAAAAAGAAACTTAATGCGGAAAAACGTGAATATTTTTTTTTTCGATAATAGAATCATAAACTGAAAGAAATGAAACTCAACAACAAAAGATAATTAGAACTAATGTACAATATAGATTACAGCCCCCGCTGTAAGTAGCAACCTCGTCACGAGTAACCTCCAGTGACGGAAAGTAGGAAAGTGCAACGCCCGTAGGCAATATGTACAGACAAAATAAAAAGGTAAAGTGTCCGCAACACAAACCTTCAAAAATGAGAAGAAGTTAGCCCAATCGGCCTAAAAGAAGACCTCCTAAGTCCAACCAACTCTCTGTGATCCCCGTAAAGAAACCACACAAAAAGCTATAGGTGGGAAAACTACCCTGTCCCCAAAGAAACAAATGACAGTCAGAGCTAAGACTCTACTACTACACTAATCCTATCTCGAGGAGCTCACACCAGCACTAAAACCTACATGCTAGCATGATCGTCGTCTGAATCTGAATCTAGAACGACCAAGTCTACGTACACTACCCGTCCTCCTCCCGCAACCGCGATGCGCTCCGGTGCTGGCCTCTCGGGCTTAGGGCCCGAACCATGATCATCAATGATAGCAACGGTGGGTGTGCTGGACTCTGAAGAATGCACACCCACTGGCTCCTCCTCTGAAGGGTCCTCATCATCAGAAGATGACGGTGGTGGCGGTGCTCCTAATCCTGGTCCGCAGTGTACTCCAGGCGGCAAGTTGAAACTGACAGTGCACCTCCTCAGCACTCCTTCCATCAAGTGTCCTACTCTGTCTACCCGATCCTCCATGATCCTCCCCGAGTACGTCGCGCGATGGTTAGCGGGGTCTACCACCCACGCGTCGGGGTCATCCTGGTCTATCATCTCATATCTAGTCCCCCCCGAAGGGTGGACCATCATGAACCAGTCCGCCAAAGACATCTGACAATGGGCGTAGTCCGCCAAAGCACACACAGGAGACGCGAGGGTCAACTCCAAAGAATTATGTAAATAATAAACCCGATAGGTACAGATAAGAAGTAGCAACTTAGGCTTATAAGTTAAGATAGCATCCTAGGGTTGTATATTCCACAGTGAATATAAAGGACAGTAATAGCAAATATCATGTATCAAATAGTATTAACAAGTATCAATCACACTCAACAACTAAGTCAGTATGCATGTTGCATGAGATGCAGATGCCGGTTAACCTAGTTAACCAAATGCATTCCGGAAGGGATGGACATCAACGGATCAGCCCTAGCACCAGCCACGGTGGGACCATTTCCGCTCGCGTGTCTCTTACACCATACAAAGTGTAGTCAGATCAGCAGTGAACCCGAAGGTCTGCCATTTCCGTCTGCTACTAAGAATCACCGCAGTGTTCTTATATGGAAATCCGGGTCTTATGACCATTTTGGAATCCACCGAGGTCCGAAGTTCGTCTCGTGTTAATACCTCAAAATGAGTGCATGAATGCAAAGTGATTAGCCAAACAACGTCTCCGACCTCACTCGACACGTCGCCACGTGTTCTAACTAACTTATTTGTCTCTAAAAAGAATACCCTAAGGCAAATGTCGATTCGGCGACAAAATACAATTAATCATAAAATGAGTGCAAACACTCACGATAACTCTTCGAGTCATCAATGCTCTCACGAAGTCTCACGCTTCAGTGGAGTCTTATACAATCACGAAATCTCACGCTTCAGTGAAGTTTTATGCTTTCACAAGGTCTCACGCCTCAGTGAATTTACACACTTGCACGAAGTCTCACGCTTCAATGAAGTTTCATGCTGTTCACGAGGTCTCACGCCTCAGTGAAGATCCATGCTTTCCACGAGGTCTCACGCCTCAGTGAAGATTCACGCTTTCACAAGGTCTCACGCCTCAGTGAAGCTTCTCGGCTCATCCCTTGGATGGCTAAACAAACTGCTCAAAGAGCGAAGGAGTATCGACATACTCAGAACTTACGGTTTTCCCAAAACTTGGACTCGACGACAATTCTCATTTTCCAAAACTAAGATTCAATTCCAAAGCTTGCATCCGAGATTGTTATCATTATTTAAAGGTTTAGAGGTTGTTTAATATCTTATGAATTTTCCTTGTAAAAATAGTTTCCTTTTAGTCTTATCGTATTTCCTACGAGTTTTCGAAGATTCTAAATTCCTAAGTAATTCCCAGAGAATGTCTCGATCCACTAAAACAATAACAAGGCCCGAACTTCGTTCGTCCCGTCAAACTTTCTCACAATCTCAAAATAAAATCGGCATGACTTGCCCGTTATCCTCACTCTGAAGCATAACAGATATATGTGTAATAGCATACTTAAGTCAGCACAATCAACAAACATATCACATATATCAACACATTCTAGAATAATCACGTAGCACTTAGCATATAAAGCATGCATCACACATCCTAGATTACCCACTTAGCACGTACCATGTAATTCAATCTCAAACACAGTCAGTAGATGAATCATCTACATTGTCAGCCGAAGCCTCAGAAAACATTTTTCCAATCAAACACAAACAAGTGCATAAACAGTAAATCAATTTCAAAAGCATCGACCCTAAGCATTAACTAAGGATTCAGTGAGTAGCCCTCACCTGTAGATTCTCCAGGATTCTCCTCGAACTCTTCTTCACAAGCAAAGCCTTGTTCCTCGGGAAACTCTTCAAATGAACCTTTAAAGTAAAACCACAGAACTCTATCAAAATCTATCGGAAACTAAGCTATCAATGCTCACTAAGGTTACCCGAAGTAATACATACTCCGAGGTACGATAATCTAGCGCGAAAGGACAAGTTTTCGAAAAAGAAATTTTCCTCCTCCTCCTACATAGCTCTCGGCCACTATTGGTAATTAGGTGGGTCGATTTTTCTTCGATCAAACTTGGTTCCTAGGCTATCATTAGTCGTAACTAAGGGTATTCTAAACTCGGAAAAATTATCGGATCAAAAACTGTCGCAGGGGTATTTTGGTCAGTATTTTAGCTCAGAATTTCAAAACTGAAATTTCGAAAAACAAATTGGATGGGGACATCACCAACGACGTTTATGACAACTAATCCTACTAGTGCTAAGCTAAGGCGATAGTTTTCAGTCCAAAGGACGAAACTTTGCCCCAAAATGGGTATTTTAAGCAGAATTGAAACTCGACGGTAGTTTTTCGAGAATCGGCGCAGTATTATTCGCTAAACATACTAAGGAGAACGTAGGGAAGATGTTTAGATAGAAAAATGAAGTTATCAGGATAGTTTTGCAAAAACCTCAAAACAATGAGCACAGAAAGACATAGAGAAAAGCTATGGAAAAGACGATCAGAGGTAAGGATTAGCGACTATACCTCGATACCTTCAAGCAGCAACTGTCGAATCAACGATCAAGCAAGAAATGAAGAAAATCTCTACTCCTCCTCCTCTTGTGAAACTCGCGGCCTTTGGAGAGAAAATGGGTAAGATTTTGTGATTTTTTCTCATTTCTTGGTTATATATAGAGGTTGGAAAAACGCGGGAAAATGAAAGTTTCGCGATTCCGATTTTTCCGGCTTCATTCTCCATGAATTCTAAGATAGGTTTTGGCGACATAAATCCAAAACTCAAAAGAGGTTTCCTTGTATTTAAGGTGACTAATGCAAAGTCGGTGTAAAACTATTTTACCCGATAAGTTACTTTTTGCATCGAATGTCGGAAGAGAAAACTTCCTTCTAAAGAAAGATTGAGATCATCAAGAGAAATGGGTGTACGCGTGTAGAATCTTCATTTGAAGTTCCGAATAGAAAAAGTCTTCATCGTTGGTTGATTCTAGGGTTTTGAACTATCAGGGTTTTAGTTTCGGCAAACTTCCGAGGATTGGAATCGGACGTTCGTAGATTCTAGAGTTTCGCCTCGAAACGATTGTCGTATAAGGAATAAGAGAAGTTCTAACATTTCTCTGAAGATTTTTGCAATTAATTTCCATCGTGACTTTAAGTGAAAACTAGCTATTTACTAGGGTTTCTGCCCTAGGTTTAAGCGTATATCGATCGTGCTATACCTTTTATCGATTTTGATACAATCCTTACACTTTTCCTTAACTTTCTCCTTCATAAATTTATTTCATTTGGTAAACTCTTGTTCAGGTTTCCCTTCACGATACATCAACCTTAATCGCGAATAAGAATTTTATTCACTTGACATAAGTTTAAAAACTTGGGTCTTACATTACAACCCTCCAAAAAGAAAGTTTCGACCTCGAAACTTAAGGGTCAGTAAAAAGTTCTGGATACTGTTCTTGGATCTTCTCCTTCAGCTCCCATGTCGCATCACCGGTGTCTTTATTCCAAATGACTTTCACTAACTCAATCTCTTTTCCTCTCAACTGCTTTATCCTGGTGTCACCAATGCTAATTGGCGGTGTCTCGAAAGACAGATCATCCTTCAACTCAATGTCATCCAGCTCGATAACATGCGTCGGATCCGCAATATATTTCCTCAGTTGTGACATGTGGAATATGTCATGAATGTTCGATAGAAATGGAGGTAGTGCAATCTGATAAGCGAGTGGTCCAATTCGACGAGTGATCTGGTAAGGTCCAATGAACTTGGGCGTAAGCTTCTTTGACTTGATTGCTCGACCAACTCCCGTAGTCTGAGTATCTCGCAGAAATACATGGTCTCCTTCTTCGAATTCCAGAGTTCTGCGTCTTTGATCTGCATAACTCTTCTGTCTACTCTGAGAAGTCTTCATCTTTTCCCTGATCTGCTTGATCTTCTCGGTTGTCTGTTGCAGAAGTTCTGGTCCTACTAACAGATTCTCTCCATTTTGATACCAACACAAAGGTGTTCTACACTTGCGGCCATACAAAGCCTCATACGGTGCCATGCCTATGCTCGTATGAAAACTGTTGTCGTATGTGAACTCAATCAATGGCAATAGGTTATCCCAACTGCCCTTGTTGTCTAACACGCAAGCTCGTAGCAAATCCTCCAATGACTGGATTGTCCTCTCAGTCTGTCCATCAGTCTGCGGATGATAAGCAGAACTTAGTCTCAGCCTCGTTCCCAAAGCCTCCTGAAGAGCTCCCCAAAAATGTGAAGTAAACTTTGGATCTCGATCGGAAACAATACTGGTCGGTACCCCATGAAGTCGTACAATCTCCGCTATATATATATCTCTGATAGTTTCTCCACGTTGTACGTAGTTCTCACAGGTATGAAATGAGCCGACTTAGTCAATCGATCCACTATTACCCAAATAGAATCATATCCCTTTTGAGTTCTTGGCAAAGCCACGACGAAATCCATTGATATGCTATCCCATTTCCATTCTGGTACATCTAAGCTTTGTAGCATACCTGAAGATTTCTGATGTTCCACCTTCGCCTTCTAACATGTCAAACATGCAGCTACATACTCAGCCACTTGTCTTTTCATTCCTGGCCACCAAAAATTCACCTTCAAGTCCTGATACATCTTTTTCATTCCAGGATGAATGCTTAACTTGCTCTTGTGACCTTCGTCCATAATCAACCTCCTCAAGTCAGGGTTGTTAGGTACGCAAACTCTATCCTTGCACCGTAGGATATTGTCACTTCCTACCTTGAATTCTGGGTCCTTACCCTGAATTACCAAGTTCCTTTTCCCGAGCAGAAACTCATCTTGTAACTGTTGGTCTCGGATTTCTTCCATCAATCCATTGGCAATTCTGATCATTCCGAACTTCAGTTCTCCTTCGGATAATCTCACATCTAAGCTCAAATCTCGGAATTGTTCCAGCAGTTGAAGCTCCTTAACCATCATCGACGAGATATGCATCTTCCTGCTCAAGGCATCAGCAACAACGTTCGCCTTTCCAGGATGATATTGTAGAGTAAACTCATAATCCTTGAGGAATTCCATCCACCGACGTTGTCTCATGTTCAGCTCCTTCTGCTCAAACTAGTACTTCAAGCTCTTGTGATCACTAAATATGGTAAAATTGCATCCATATAAGTGATGTCTCCAAATCCTCAGTGCAAATACGATTACAGCCAGCTCTAAGTCATGAGTTGGATAATTCTTCTCATGAACCTTCAATTGTCGTGAAGCATAAGAAACGACCTTCCTATGTTGCATCAGCACACATCCCAAATCTTGATGCGAAGCATCACAATACACCTCATAAGGTTCCTCCAGTTGCGGTAGAACGAGTACAGGTGACGTCGTCAAACGTTCCTTCATCGTCTGAAAACTAGTTTCGCACGCTTCGGTCCACGGCAAAGGTTGATCCTTCCTCGTAAGTTGAGTCAAAGGTCCAACAATCTTGGCAAAATTCTCGATGAAACGACGATAATATCCCGCCAAACCAACGAAACTCCTGATCTCAGTCACTGTCTTTGGCCGTTCCCA
This sequence comes from Lotus japonicus, assembly GCF_012489685.1. Lineage (NCBI taxonomy): Eukaryota > Viridiplantae > Streptophyta > Magnoliopsida > Fabales > Fabaceae > Lotus > Lotus japonicus. Next base: position 37,975,561 of record NC_080042.1, read on the forward strand.
TGACAATACGGTCTCTACCTTTGCTGGGTCCACAGCTATACCCTCCTTAGAGATCACATGGCCTAAGAATTTTACTTCTTCGAGCCAGAATTCGCACTTAGAAGGGTTGGCGTACAACTCCTTCTCCCGAATCCGACTAATCCTCGATCAATTCAAATTCATCTTACACATCCTTCTATCAAAGTCCATTACCAGCTGTCATTCCGAATATTACCCCCTCAATATTAAGTTGATCAGGCCTAATACATTGAAGGTGAAAATTTAGAAAAAGCCCACTAGAACAGTCAATGAGTTCCTATCATCCAGTAGTCACAAATACTCTGATATTAAATCCTCAATGATGCCGCTACGGAACTACACACCCTCGACATCATACGTATACTATCCATGAGGAATCTCTCTGAGATTCATTCTTCAGCTTCTACCTTCCTTATAATCGCATCGGTGCAATACTACTTTCTACGCTTAGTGGGTTATTCTAAACCTCGTGTAACTTCTATAGTTAAAACACGGTCAGGGCTTACCATCCTATACTTAGTCAAACAAACAGTTAGTACTCATCACAAGATAGTCTCTAGCACAACTACACAATATGATCAAGCAATAACTTCAATCAATTCTAAGCGAAAAATCGCTTGCAGACAATCAATTTTCACTCTTTGCAGAGTCACACAACCTAGCACAGAAGACCTATTCCTCAAAGACTCCCGAAAGACTCGACAAGCTCTGATACCACAATGTAACACCCCGATTTCGGTGGCGTCACTTTAGTAACAAAAAAGAAACTTAATGCGGAAAAACGTGAATATTTTTTTTTCGATAATAGAATTAAAACTGAAAGAAATGAAACTCAACAACAAAAGATAATTAGAACTAATGTACAATATAGATTACAGCCCCCGCTGTAAGTAGCAACCTCGTCACGAGTAACCTCCAGTGACGGAAAGTAGGAAAGTGCAACGCCCGTAGGCAATATGTACAGACAAAATAAAAAGGTAAAGTGTCCGCAACACAAACCTTCAAAAATGAGAAGAAGTTAGCCCAATCGGCCTAAAAGAAGACCTCCTAAGTCCAACCAACTCTCTGTGATCCCCGTAAAGAAACCACACAAAAAGCTATAGGTGGGAAAACTACCCTGTCCCCAAAGAAACAAATGACAGTCAGAGCTAAGACTCTACTCCTACACTAATCCTATCTCGAGGAGCTCACACCAGCACTAAAACCTACTTGCTAGCATGATCGTCGTCTGAATCTGAATCCAGAACGACCAAGTCTATGTACACTACCCGTCCTCCTCCCGCAACCGCGATGCGCTCCGGTGCTGGCCTCTCGGGCTTAGGGCCCGAACCATGATCATCAATGATAGCAACGGTGGGTGTGCTGGACTCTGAAGAATGCACACCCACTGGCTCCTCCTCTGAAGGGTCCTCATCATCAGAAGATGACGGTGGTGGCGGTGCTCCTAATCCTGGTCCGCAGTGTACTCCAGGCGGCAAGTTGAAACTGACAGTGCACCTCCTCAGTACTCCTTCCATCAAGTGTCCTACTCTGTCTACCCGATCCTCCATGATCCTCCCCGAGTACGTCGCGCGATGGTTAGCGGGGTCTACCACCCACGCGTCGGGGTCATCCTGGTCTATCATCTCATATCTAGTCCCCCCCGAAGGGTGGACCATCGTGAACCAGTCCGCCAAAGACATCTGACAATGGGCGTAGTCCGCCAAAGCACACACAGGAGACGCGAGGGTCAACTCCAAAGAATTATGTAAATAATAAACCCGATAGGTACAGATAAGAAGTAGCAACTTAGGCTTATAAGTTAAGATAGCATCCTAGGGTTGTATATTCCACAGTGAATATAAAGGACAGTAATAGCAAATATCATGTATCAAATAGTATTAACAAGTATCAATCACACTCAACAACTAAGTCAGTATGCATGTTGCATGAGATGCAGATGCCGGTTAACCTAGTTAACCAAATGCATTCCGGAAGGGATGGACATCAACGGATCAGCCCTAGCACCAGCCACGGTGGGACCATTTCCGCTCGCGTGTCTCTTACACCACACAAAGTGTAGTCAGATCAGCAGTGAACCCGAAGGTCTGCCATTTCCGTCTGCTACTAAGAATCACCGCAGTGTTCTTATATGGAAATCCGGGTTTTATGACCATTTTGGAATCCACCGAGGTCCGAAGTCCGTCTCGTGTTAATACCTCAAAATGAGTGCATGAATGCAAAGTGATTAGCCAAACAATGTCTCCGACCTCACTCGACACGTCGCCACGTGTTCTAACTAACTTATTTGTCTCTAAAAAGAATACCCTAAGGCAAATGTCGATTCGGCGACAAAATACAATTAATCATAAAATGAGTGCAAACACTCACGATAACTCTTCGAGTCATCAATGCTCTCACGAAGTCTCACGCTTCAGTGGAGTCTTATACAATCACGAAGTCTCACGCTTCAGTGGAGTCTTATACAATCACGAAGTCTCACGCTGCAATGAAGTTTCATGCTGTTCACGAGGTCTCACGCCTCAGTGAAGATCCATGCTTTCCACGAGGTCTCACGCCTCAGTGAAGATTCACGCTTTCACAAGGTCTCACGCCTCAGTGAAGCTTCTCGGCTCATCCCTTGGATGGCTAAACAAACTGCTCAAAGAGCGAAGGAGTATCGACATACTCAGAACTTACGGTTTTCCCAAAACTTGGACTCGACGACAATTCTCATTTTCCAAAACTAAGATTCAATTCCAAAGCTTGCATCCGAGATTGTTATCATTATTTAAAGGTTTAGAGGTTGTTTAATATCTTATGAATTTTCCTTGTAAAAATAGTTTCCTTTTAGTCTTATCGTATTTCCTACGAGTTTTTGAAGATTCTAAATTCCTAAGTAATTCCCAGAGAATGTCTCGATCCACTAAAACAATAACAAGGCCCGAACTTCGTTCGTCCCGTCAAACTTTCTCACAATCTCAAAATAAAATCGGCATGACTTGCCCGTTATCCTCACTCTGAAGCATAACAGATATATGTGTAATAGCATACTTAAGTCAGCACAATCAACAAACATATCACATATATCAACACATTCTAGAATAATCACGTAGCACTTAGCATATAAAGCATGCATCACACATCCTAGATTACCCACTTAGCACGTACCATGTAATTCAATCTCAAACACAGTCAGTAGATGAATCATCTACATTGTCAGCCGAAGCCTCAGAAAACATTTTTCCAATCAAACACAAACAAGTGCATAAACAGTAAATCAATTTCAAAAGCATCGACCCTAAGCATTAACTAAGGATTCAGTGAGTAGCCCTCACCTGTAGATTCTCCAGGATTCTCCTCGAACTCTTCTTCACAAGCAAAGCCTTTTTCCTCGGGAAACTCTTCAAATGAACCTTTAAAGTAAAACCACAGAATTCTATCAAAATCTATCGGAAACTAAGCTATCAATGCTCACTAAGGTTACCCGAAGTAATACATACTCCGAGGTACGATAATCTAGCGCGAAAGGACAAGTTTTCGAAAAAGAAATTTTCCTCCTCCTCCTACATAGCTCTCGGCCACTATTGGTAATTAGGTGGGTCGATTTTTCTTCGATCAAACTTGGTTCCTAGGCTCTCATTAGTCGTAACTAAGGGTATTCTAAACTCGGAAAAATTATCGGATCAAAAACTGTCGCAGGGGTATTTTGGTCAATATTTTAGCTCAGAATTTCAAAACTGAAATTTCGAAAAACAAATTGGATGGGGACGTCACCAACGACGTTTATGACAACTAATCCTACTAGCGCTAAGCTAAGGCCATAGTTTTCAGTCCAAAGGACGAAACTTTGCCCCAAAATGGGTATTTTAAGCAGAATTGAAACTCGACGGTAGTTTTTCGAGAATCGGCGCAGTATTATTCGCTAAACATACTAAGGAGAACGTAGGGAAGATGTTTAGATAGAAAAATGAAGTTATCAGGATAGTTTTGCAAAAACCTCAAAACTATGAGCACAGAAAGACATAGAGAAAAGCTATGGAAAAGACGATCAGAGGTAAGGATTAGCGACTATACCTCGATACCTTCAAGCAGCAACTGTCGAATCAACGATCAAGTAAGAAATGAAGAAAATCTCTTCTCCTCCTCCTCTTGTGAAACTCGCGGCCTTTGGAGAGAAAATGGGTAAGATTTTGTGATTTTTTCTCATTTCTTGGCTATATATAGAGGTTGGAAAAACGCGGGAAAATGAAAGTTTCGCGATTCCGATTTTTCCGGCTTCATTCTCCATGAATTCTAAGATAGGTTTTGGCGACATAAATCCAAAACTCAAAAGAGGTTTCCTTGTATTTTAGGTGACTAATGCAAAGTCGGTGTAAAACTATTTTACCCGATAAGTTACTTTTTGCATCGAATGTCGGAAGAGAAAAATTCCTTCTGAAGAAAGATTGAGATCATCAAGAGAAATGGGTGTAAGCGTGTAGAATCTTCATTTGAAGTTCCGAATAGAAAAAGTCTTCATCGTCAGTTGATTCTAGGGTTTTGAACTATCAGGGTTTTAGTTTCGGCAAACTTCCGAGGATTGGAATCGGACGTTCGTAGATTCTAGAGTTTTGCCTCTATACGATTGTCGTATAAGGAATAAGAGAAGTTCTAACATTTCTCTGAAGATTTTTGAAATTAATTTCCTTCGTGACTTTAAGTGAAAACTAGCTATTTACTATGGTTTCTGCCCTAGGTTTAAGCGTATATCGATCGTGCTATACCTTTTATCGATTTTGATACAATCCTTAGACTTTTCCTGAACTTTCTCCTGCATAAATTTATTTCATTTAGTAAACTCTTGTTCAGGTTTCCCTTCACGATACATCAACCTTAATCGCGAATAAGAATTTTATTCACTTGACATAAGTTTAAAAACTTGGGTCTTACATCATTCGACAAAGAACGGGAATGCTTCATCCATAGTGAAGAACGGGAATGCTTCTCTAGTGGCGAACGGGAACGCGTCACAATTATCCGGATCATATTGATTGCATTTCACGCATACATTCACTCTGACTGGAATTGTGTGCTGGTTGATTTATTGAAGCATTGTTAGAGCCAATAACATGCTAGGATTGTTTATTCATTCTACACTCCAGATTCTCCGTGTCCTTCTGAATAGTAACGGGCTTGACCGTAGATTTTGGTTTGGAACAAACTGACTTTTGTCTTGGAAACAACCAAGCCATTCCCTGATCAAATCATTGAGACAACCCAAGAATCTCTGTAATTGGGTTTTGTCAATGATTTGATCAGGGAATTTATCAGTGAACTCGATGGCTCTATTGATCGGAATGATGGTTCCTTGGTGGATATTGTGACCAAGGAATCGGATTTTGGTTTGGAACAAACTGACTTTTGTCTTGGAAACAGCCAAGCCATTCCTTTTGATTACAGAGATGAACGTATTGAGATGTTTGAAATGTTGATCAAGAGTTTGGGAAAAGATTAGAACATCGTCAATGTAGACAATAGTGAATTTGGAATAAGGATTGAAGATTTCGTTCATAATCCTTTGGAATTCAGAAGGGGCGTTCTTTAGCCCAAAAGGCATAACGTTCCACTCATATTGCCCAAAAGGAACAGTAAAAGCAGTTTTATACCTATCCTTCTCTTGCAATTGGATTTGCCAAAATCCAGATTTCATGTCGAATTTTGAAAAGACCTTAGCATCATGCAGTCTGGCTAAGAGATCTTTCTTGTTGGGATAGGATATCTAATCCAACAAAGGGCTTGATTGAGAGGTTTGTAGTTAATAACCAGCCTAGGGGTTCCTCGTTCTATCTCAGCTTGTTTGTTGACATAGAAGGCTGCACAGGACCAAGGGCTCTTACTCCTGCGAATAAGTTTCTTTTCAAGGAGATCATTGATTTCCTTTTGACAGAAATGAAGAAGTTCTTCATTCATTTGAATAGGTCTAGCCTTGGTTGGGATCTGTTTGTCTGAAAATTCTTTTTCATAAGGAAGTTCCACCATATGGCTCTTCCTTTCCCAAAAAGCGTTGGGTAGATCAGAACAGATGCTGGATTGAATATTTTCCAAAATATCCTCAATCCTTGATTTAACAGAAGGTTGTTGCAGTTGTTCCTCAATAGTTCTGTAAGAGATTTCTTCCTTGAGGAAGTTGATCTGCTTCTCCTTGTAGGATATGACGTTCAAAGTCTTATCTATGGGAGGTTCAGAGAATTTGAACAAGATAGGTTGTCCAAGATGCTGAACAGTGATGCCGTTTTCGTCAGTATTATAGGGGAAGAGTTTCTTAATGAAAGGGGTCCCTATAATGATTTTTTGACTCAAATTTCTGACTAACAGAAATGGAGTTTCGATTTCAAGACTACCATTTTTGATGATAGCTGAGGGGATTTTATACTTGATCTTTAGTCTAGATCCTTCAGCAGCGCTGAGCTTCTCAGTTGTTTTCTCAAAATATCTGGTGGGAATGAGTCCCTCCGAGATACAACTGGAATCTGCCCCTGTGTCAAAGAGGGCAGGAATTTCAAGAACAAAATCTCCAATGAGGATTTTAACATGGATAAAGAATTTCTGAATGGTGACCTGGTTAATATTCTCCAGAAAGTCTTCGCAATTGTCGTTAGGAGCAGGATTGGAATCAGGTATAGAAGAATCATCTTCTTCATAATTTTTAGTCAGTTTCTCCAAAATAAGTTGCTGACTTTTTTGGATTTGGTTGAGACTTTTGACCTCAGTCTTGAGGGAATTGACTTCAAATTGAAGGTCTTGAATAGTAACGGGCTTGACCGTAGATTTCTCAAGGCGCTTGAAAGTATCTCTAAGATTGAATTTATTGGTGGTTATAGGACTTTTGGGAGGCCTATCTTCAAGAGTAGATCTGAGGCGTTACAAATAGATTTTCTTTTCCTCAGGATCAGGGATAGAATTGATAGCTCTGAAGAGAAGATCTTGTTCATTGGTCAAAGTATTGATAGACAAGGTATTGACGGAAGATGATGATTGAGAATCATCATTCTGAATTTGATTTAGGTCTTCAGAGACCTCAGAATCCGAAGGATTAGATTCTTCTTCATCAGAAGTTTGAATGAGAAGATTGTTGATCTTGTCTTCAATTTCAGGTTCAAGATGAAGCTCAGAGATTTTCTTTTTGAGCCTGCAATACCTGCTAATATGGCCCGGCTTGCCGCAATTGTAGCAGGTAACATCTTTTCCTTGAGAGGGTCTACTCTCAGGAGGATTCTTTGGAATTTGCGAAGATTGGGGTTTTGATCTAGGCTTAGGTTTCCTATGATCATTCCTGCTAGATCTCTTTCTCCATTGTTGTTTGGGAGGAGGATCTTGCTTTCTGGGTTTAGGTTTCTTGGGACAACCTTGAATTCCAAATTGTTCGCAGAAAGTACCCAAATCCCTGCGATTTTGAGACTTCTCCTTAGTGAGTTGCTGTTGGATTTTGTCATCCTAACAGATTTTGAGAGCACCTCTTTGAATGATAGCTATGAGCTGTCCATAACTAAGGGTGTGATATGGGATTTCTCCCCCCGGATTTTGGCTTCTAAGTTTTTCCCGAACTTTGTCGCCAAAAGATTTAGGAAGGCCCGCCAGGAATTTCTCTTTCCAGAAGGCTTGTTGGCTGTCTTCACGGGTGTAGACTCTGGTCAAGAAGGTATCCTTATACCATCTAAAATCACCCAAAGATTTACACTTAAGATTGGACAAAAGATCACCAGATCTATCCTTGATGAGGGAAGGATCTCCAACAAAATGTTGGGCTATAGTAAAGATTAAGGAGTTGACAGCATCAGGAATGAATTTGCCATCTTCGATGATAGGATTACCTTCTTCATCAGTCTTGATAGCAGTCAAGATCTGATTCTTCTCGTCTTCAGTGAGATAATTATCCCACCATCCTTTGAGCTGGCCACAGAAACCAGCAACCAAGACTTCGACAATAAGAGATTCAGGACAACTATTGGCGGTAACATAGGCAGTGGCCACCATGGTCATATTTTGGAGGATTTTGGTGATGCCATACTCGTTTTCACCATCAATATTCCATTCATAGACATTGTTGGCGCTGAAGCTTTTGAAGTTTGAAGATTCTTCTAAAAGAAGATCAGGAGCAGTAGCTCTAGGATAATAGAGTTTGGTTTCTTTTCTCCACTGATTCCTAGAATTGTGATTAACAGCGTTGATAGAGGTATTACGAGTCAGACTCAATCTTACCATCTTCAATATTATTTAAAGAAGTAGAGGTATTACGAGTAGAAGTACGAGTTTTTGGAGGAGGAGGAGCAGTAATAGTGGGATTAGAAACTGCTTCCGGAGTAGGTTCCGGAGTCTCAGGAGGTTCCGGAGTCTCAGGAATAACTTGTTTGAGAAGCTGAAGTTGCTCTACCACCTTTTGGAGGAGCTCATTGTCAGATTCCTTTTTTGCTCGAAGAGTTTGAGCCGAGTGTTTGGAACGGCTACTGATTTGAAAGGGTTTGAAAAGGGGTTTCTCAAGTTGACATCCTTTAGGGATATCAAGATTAGAAGAGGAAGGTTCAATCTTGACCTTTTCTTTTCCTTTCTTGGAAGAGGAATCCTGTACTTGGGATTCTCCAAGAATTTGAAGATACTTATTGGTGTAATTGGATTGTTCCATGAGGTCTTTGATGTCTTTACCAGTGACATCACCTTCTTCTTTCCTAGTCTTGAAGGGAGAAGCTAGGACAGGTGTAGATTGAGCTCCTTTAAGAAGGAAAGGAGTTTTAGGTGGCAGGTTAGAAAGGGTTTCTTTTCCATCCTTATGCTGCCATTTAACCATGTCAATTTGGAAGGGGTAAGATTTCCAATTCTTGTTGGCATAATCTTGAAACCATTCAAAAAAGAAGATGTTTTGCTGGGTTTTTTCAAGGAACCCGTAGAATTTTTCTTGGATCTTCTTTCTCTTTTCACCCTGATACTTTGCAAAGAACCATTTTCTTTGCTTAGTCCATCGGTCAGAGTAGAAATCTGCTTTAATACTTTCTTTGTCGATGACAAATTCAGTAGTGATTGCTCCAATGAAATCAGAAGTTTCTCCAGGGGTTTCTAGAGAAGAATACGTTGGAGATAAGTTGGATTGATGATCTTCATCACCCTTGTCATAGGTAGTCTTGACAGGAGTGGTATTGACATATCCAGCTAAATGGATAGTAGATCCGTCATGAGAGAGGGAAGGTCGAGCACTAGACTCAGGCTGGTTCCTTCTAGTCATAGAAAAAGATCTTCTGGTCATGGCAGATTGGAAATCATTTGAGGATGTCCTAATAGATCTAGGGATAGAGAAGGAATTTCTCCTATCAAAGATAAGATCTACTTGACCAGATTGGTGTTGGACGATTTCACGAAACTCAGGAGTTTCAACAGGTTGGGCTGGAGTAGCCTTTTCCAAAGACCATTTTTCTGGAAGGGTGATATCACTCCATTGGATGGTTTTGGGCACAATAACATTGGCCTTATCATAATCTGTGAGGAAGAGGGTAGTTTCTCCAGATTTCTCACAATTGGTTCGCAAGAAATAAGATTTGATAGAGTTCATTACCTTGTATTGAACCCTGTAGATCAAAGAGATTGGAATGGAATCTTCTTTCATATCAAGGCCGTGAAGCTTGATATTTAGGAAGAGAACGTCAAGGATGTTTTTGTCTTCCAGACTAACAGTTAGATCTGGAAAGCAATTGAAAAAGATTGGTCCATTACTCAGGCTGGTTTCAACCGTTCCTAAGAGGGAGTTATGGAATTGATTATGTCTAATATCCCTAAGACAAAGAAGAACAGAGATGTCCAGAGACTTCCTAGTTAGGGGTTTGAGACCAACTTGAACACTACCTTTGTGAAGATAGTTGAAGTTCTTGCTGATATGGTCTTTGACGCTTTTCTCAGAAAGCAGATGGATTTCTTCATTATCAGATCTGAGCTTGTAGGTTTGCTCAACGGTTTTGATGATGAAGTCTGATCGTTTAAAAAAGGATCCGTTTGGTTTGTAGATCTCAGCATGAGAGATTTTAGGGATTTCCCAGTTATCGAGATCTTGATTGATATCTTCAAAATGAATTTCTTCTTTGAAGACAGATTTGGATAATTGATTGGATTGATGAGGATGATCGATAGAAGAAGAAGAGGGTTGGGAAGATCTGAAAGAAAGCTTAGAAGAGAAAGAGCGAAGCATCATAGAAGACAGACCTTCCTTACCCGTAAGTATCATCGCCATCACCTGGTTCTATAGAAACAGATAAATAAATTAGAAATATAAGTTAGGTTCTGCGTTGTTCTTAATAGTTGAGCAGTATAGATCTGGATCAGACTTAAGCCACCACAAAAAGAAACTAAACAAGGACATTAAAAATATTCAGAACTTAATAACATGTCTGTAGTATGGCCAATATAGACTTACTGCCACACAGGGACTTACTGCCTTCAACGCCTCCGCTACAGAGATGATCATAAGTCTGAATAGTAATAATCCTAGAAGGTTTTCAGAAGAGCTTTCATTTTAGTTTAGTTCAAAGTGTACTACCAGTCCAGATCCCGACCATAGTGCTTAATTATATAAGAACAGAACAGAGAAATAACTTATATCTAACATATTTAGCATGTTCCTACTTCCCCATCACGCTCTGATACCAAGAGGGGGTCGAAAGCAGAAGGAGGGGGATGAGATGAGGATTAAGAAGAGAAGTAGGACGCCACCACGGAGGGGCTTCTAGCAGAAATTTAAATTGCAGAAATTAAAAGACAGGAATTAAAACAGGAGGCTCAGCCTTCCATAAACAGAATAATAAAACTGGAGGAAATATATTATATAAACATAGGTTACAAAAACTGAAATTTAAAAACTGAAAAACAGGAAAAGATTGAAGAAAGGAAAACTGAAAGAGAACTTACAGAAGGACTCTCAGTGTTTTCTCTCTCTATAACTCTCTATCTAGGCTATGCCAAACTCTGATTAACAAAGCTCAGAAGATGCCTATTTAAAGAAAAATTTGGTCACTGTTTGAATAGTTCCGGTTGAATAGTTCCGGTAGACGGTACTATTTGACGGGCACTATTTGCTACAGTAAAAAGTTCTACTGTTGCTACAGTGGAATACAATAATTGAGATTGAATTATTACAAAACATAATGATAAAAGACGACAAAGCTTTAGCAGAAGTCATCTTCACTTGATTCCAGTGTTTCCGGGATAAAATCTGACCCGAAAGAAGACTGTGAGGAAGTTTTCTGCTGAGGGGCCTTTGAGGATGAGGCCTGCTCCTTTGGCTCTTTTTCTTTCAATAATTGTAGAGCTGTTTGGAGATTCTTCAGCAAGTCTTCTTCTGTTGAAGCTCCTGCAAGGGCCGCTGTGATGTGGGCCTTTTGATTGAGCAAGAGACTAGATTGCGGATTGGCATGCTTAAGGCACTTTTGGTTAGACTTAAACCACTGATTGACATTCTCCTTATGAGCTTTGGAAGCATCAAAGACCTTCCACCATTTGATTAAGGGTTGTTTGTGGAGAATTGGTTGGGCTTTTGTCTTGAGACCATAACGCCAGGCAAATACCCAAGAAAGGGAAAAGATTGTGTAAAAATTCAAACAATCAGGATAATTGTTTAAATCTTTATTCCAATGCTTTAAAAAATGATTGTAACCCTCAAGAACTTCAGAGGGAAAGATTTCCGTAGTAGGTCCAAAGAAATCCCACCAAGAGTGAAACCAATTTGGAAAAGAATATTTATTGGACCATTTAAAATAAATGAGCCAAGAGTGTTTGAAATTCTGATTTTGTAGACCAAGGATTGTATTCTCCCAAGCTTTCATATAGTCCCAATAGTTGAAACCTACAGGGTCAAAGTTCTGAGAGAATTTTTTGTAACTATTTGGATTAGGTCCAAAGTCAGTGGGACGAAGGACACGGAGAATCTGGAGTGTAGAATGAGTGATAAGGGAGTTATCAGATTTATCCCTAAAGTGTTTGATTTCTACACTGTTTGTGTCTATAAGGATAAACTCATAGAAAATTTGGGATTTGTTTGGGTGAATGGGATCAAGGTGGTTTGGGAAGAGTTTAATGCCAATTTTGTTGGCAAGGTTGACTCCTCCAGAGCTATCCCACCATTCTGGTTCAATAAAAGTTTGGAATTTGGAGTTTATTTTGGCTAGATAACCGGTATTTTGGTTGGGTTGACTGGGTTGAGCAACAACGGGTTTTTTCCCGCAATGAGTTGCTAAGGTTTTGGTTTTATCAATGATGGCTTGGAGAGATTGAAGGTCATCATCTTCTTCTGTCATGCTAGCCCAGGATTTTTTGGGTAAATTGATGAGTCCCTGAGGAACATTATCCAGGCCTGCTTGTTTGAGGGCAAGGAGAGTTGGAATTGATAAAGCATAATCTGCTTTGGTTTGTTTTGGTTGGGGAGATTGATTTTGAGCAGTGGGCTCAGATTTTTGATTTTGGACAGTGGGTCCAGATTGATGGGCAGTGGGCCCAGAGAGGATTAAGTCAGAAATTGTAATACATTTGTTCTTGTGAGAACCTCTGCCTCTTCCTCTGGATGAGGAAGAGCCTTTGGAGGCCATCTTATGATCTGCCCTGCAAATATTCACGAGTGAGGAAATCAGGGAGAGAATTTGAAGATCCTTTTATATATTCAATTTCAAAGTCAAAAACACTTAAAATAGCTTGCCATCTGGCGAAGATATGTTTTGAAGCTAAGTTTTTGACATCTTTTTGTAAAATCTCTTTGGCAGATTTGCAGTCCACCCGGACCAAGAATTTTTGATTGATCAAATCAGATTGAAATTTTGAAATAGACAAAACGATTGCTAAAACTTCTTTTTTGACAGTAGAATAATTCTGCTGAGCAGGGTTCCAATGCTTTGAAGTAAAAGCAATAATTTGTTCCTTGTCAGAAACCTTTTGTTTCAAAATGCCACCAAAACCAATATCAGAGGCATCAGTTTCAATAATTTTGAAAGCTTGAGGATTAGGGAGATAAAGACAAGGGAGATTCTTGACACGAAGTTTTATTTGTTTGACCACATTGGTATGAATATCGGACCAAGGTGGAGGATCCTTCTTGAGTCTATCATGAAGGGGTTTGATTATGGTACTGAGTTGAGGACAGAAATCCGCAACATAATTGAGACAACCCAAGAATCTCTGTAATTGGGTTTTGTCAATGATTTTCCTGTACTTGGGATTCTCCAAGAATTTGAAGATACTTATTGGTGTAATTGGATTGTTCCATGAGGTCTTTGATGTCTTTACCAGTGACATCACCTTCTTCTTTCCTAGTCTTGAAGGGAGAAGCTAGGATAGGTGTAGATTGAGCTCCTTTAAGAAGGAAAGGAGTTTTAGGTGGCAGGTTAGAAAGGGTTTCTTTTCCATCCTTATGCTGCCATTTAACCATGTCAATTTGGAAGGGGTAAGATTTCCAATTCTTGTTGGCATAATCTTGAAACCATTCAAAAAAGAAGATGTTTTGCTGGGTTTTTTCAAGGAACCCGTAGAATTTTTCTTGGATCTTCTTTCTCTTTTCACCCTGATACTTTGCAAAGAACCATTTTCTTTGCTTAGTCCATCGGTCAGAGTAGAAATCTGCTTTAATACTTTCTTTGTCGATGACAAATTCAGTAGTGATTGCTCCAATGAAATCAGAAGTTTCTCCAGGGGTTTCTAGAGAAGAATACGTTGGAGATAAGTTGGATTGATGATCTTCATCACCCTTGTCATAGGTAGTCTTGACAGGAGTGGTATTGACATATCCAGCTAAATGGATAGTAGATCCGTCATGAGAGAGGGAAGGTCGAGCACTAGACTCAGGCTGGTTCCTTCTAGTCATAGAAAAAGATCTTCTGGTCATGGCAGATTGGAAATCATTTGAGGATGTCCTAATAGATCTAGGGATAGAGAAGGAATTTCTCCTATCAAAGATAAGATCTACTTGACCAGATTGGTGTTGGACGATTTCACGAAACTCAGGAGTTTCAACAGGTTGGGCTGGAGTAGCCTTTTCCAAAGACCATTTTTCTGGAAGGGTGATATCACTCCATTGGATGGTTTTGGGCACAATAACATTGGCCTTATCATAATCTGTGAGGAAGAGGGTAGTTTCTCCAGATTTCTCACAATTGGTTCGCAAGAAATAAGATTTGATAGAGTTCATTACCTTGTATTGAACCCTGTAGATCAAAGAGATTGGAATGGAATCTTCTTTCATATCAAGGCCGTGAAGCTTGATATTTAGGAAGAGAACGTCAAGGATGTTTTTGTCTTCCAGACTAACAGTTAGATCTGGAAAGCAATTGAAAAAGATTGGTCCATTACTCAGGCTGGTTTCAACCGTTCCTAAGAGGGAGTCATGGAATTGATTATGTCTAATATCCCTAAGACAAAGAAGAACAGAGATGTCCAGAGACTTCCTAGTTAGGGGTTTGAGACCAACTTGAACACTACCTTTGTGAAGATAGTTGAAGTTCTTGCTGATATGGTCTTTGACGCTTTTCTCAGAAAGCAGATGGATTTCTTCATTATCAGATCTGAGCTTGTAGGTTTGCTCAACGGTTTTGATGATGAAGTCTGATCGTTTAAAAAAGGATCCGTTTGGTTTGTAGATCTCAGCATGAGAGATTTTAGGGATTTCCCAGTTATCGAGATCTTGATTGATATCTTCAAAATGAATTTCTTCTTTGAAGACAGATTTGGATAATTGATTGGATTGATGAGGATGATCGATAGAAGAAGAAGAGGGTTGGGAAGATCTGAAAGAAAGCTTAGAAGAGAAAGAGCGAAGCATCATAGAAGACAGACCTTCCTTACCCGTAAGTATCATCGCCATCACCTGGTTCTATAGAAACAGATAAATAAATTAGAAATATAAGTTAGGTTCTGCGTTGTTCTTAATAGTTGAGCAGTATAGATCTGGATCAGACTTAAGCCACCACAAAAAGAAACTAAACAAGGACATTAAAAATATTCAGAACTTAATAACATGTCTGTAGTATGGCCAATATAGACTTACTGCCACACAGGGACTTACTGCCTTCAACGCCTCCGCTACAGAGATGATCATAAGTCTGAATAGTAATAATCCTAGAAGGTTTTCAGAAGAGCTTTCATTTTAGTTTAGTTCAAAGTGTACTACCAGTCCAGATCCCGACCATAGTGCTTAATTATATAAGAACAGAACAGAGAAATAACTTATATCTAACATATTTAGCATGTTCCTACTTCCCCATCACGCTCTGATACCAAGAGGGGGTCGAAAGCAGAAGGAGGGGGATGAGATGAGGATTAAGAAGAGAAGTAGGACGCCACCACGGAGGGGCTTCTAGCAGAAATTTAAATTGCAGAAATTAAAAGACAGGAATTAAAACAGGAGGCTCAGCCTTCCATAAACAGAATAATAAAACTGGAGGAAATATATTATATAAACTTAGGTTACAAAAACTGAAATTTAAAAACTGAAAAACAGGAAAAGATTGAAGAAAGGAAAACTGAAAGAGAACTTACAGAAGGACTCTCAGTGTTTTCTCTCTCTATAACTCTCTATCTAGGCTATGCCAAACTCTGATTAACAAAGCTCAGAAGATGCCTATTTAAAGAAAAATTTGGTCACTGTTTGAATAGTTCCGGTTGAATAGTTCCGGTAGACGGTACTATTTGACGGGCACTATTTGCTACAGTAAAAAGTTCTACTGTTGCTACAGTGGAATACAATAATTGAGATTGAATTATTACAAAACATAATGATAAAAGACGACAAAGCTTTAGCAGAAGTCATCTTCACTTGATTCCAGTGTTTCCGGGATAAAATCTGACCCGAAAGAAGATTGTGAGGAAGTTTTCTGCTGAGGGGCCTTTGAGGATGAGGCCTGCTCATTGATCAGGGAATTTATCAGTGAACTCGATGGCTCTATTGATCGGAATGATGGTTCCTTGGTGGATATTGTGACCAAGGAATCGGATTTTGGTTTGGAACAAACTGACTTTTGTCTTGGAAACAGCCAAGCCATTCCTTTTGATTACAGAGATGAACGTATTGAGATGTTTGAAATGTTGATCAAGAGTTTGGGAAAAGATTAGAACATCGTCAATGTAGACAATAGTGAATTTGGAATAAGGATTGAAGATTTCGTTCATAATCCTTTGGAATTCAGAAGGGGCGTTCTTTAGCCCAAAAGGCATAACGTTCCACTCATATTGCCCAAAAGGAACAGTAAAAGCAGTTTTATACCTATCCTTCTCTTGCAATTGGATTTGCCAAAATCCAGATTTCATGTCGAATTTTGAAAAGACCTTAGCATCATGCAGTCTGGCTAAGAGATCTTTCTTGTTGGGGATAGGATATCTAATCCAACAAAGGGCTTGATTGAGAGGTTTGTAGTTAATAACCAGCCTAGGGGTTCCTCGTTCTATCTCAGCTTGTTTGTTGACATAGAAGGCTGCACAGGACCAAGGGCTCTTACTCCTGCGAATAAGTTTCTTTTCAAGGAGATCATTGATTTCCTTTTGACAGAAATGAAGAAGTTCTTCATTCATTTGAATAGGTCTAGCCTTGGTTGGGATCTGTTTGTCTGAAAATTCTTTTTCATAAGGAAGTTCCACCATATGGCTCTTCCTTTCCCAAAAAGCGTTGGGTAGATCAGAACAGATGCTGGATTGAATATTTTCCAAAATATCCTCAATCCTTGATTTAACAGAAGGTTGTTGCAGTTGTTCCTCAATGGTTCTGTAAGAGATTTCTTCCTTGAGGAAGTTGATCTGCTTCTCCTTGTAGGATATGACGTTCAAAGTCTTATCTATGGGAGGTTCAGAGAATTTGAACAAGATAGGTTGTCCAAGATGCTGAACAGTGATGCCGTTTTCGTCAGTATTATAGGGGAAGAGTTTCTTAATGAAAGGGGTCCCTATAATGATTTTTTGACTCAAATTTCTGACTAACAGAAATGGAGTTTCGATTTCAAGACTACCATTTTTGATGATAGCTGAGGGGATTTTATACTTGATCTTTAGTCTAGATCCTTCAGCAGCGCTGAGCTTCTCAGTTGTTTTCTCAAAATATCTGGTGGGAATGAGTCCCTCCGAGATACAACTGGAATCTACCCCTGTGTCAAAGAGGGCAGGAATTTCGAGAACAAAATCTCCAATGAGGATTTTAACATGGATAAAGAATTTCTGAATGGTGACCTGGTTAATATTCTCCAGAAAGTCTTCGCAATTGTCGTTAGGAGCAGGATTGGAATCAGGTATAGAAGAATCATCTTCTTCATAATTTTTAGTCAGTTTCTCCAAAATAAGTTGCTGACTTTTTTGGATTTGGTTGAGACTTTTGACCTCAGTCTTGAGGGAATTGACTTCAAATTGAAGGTCTTGAATAGTAACGGGCTTGACCGTAGATTTCTCAAGGCGCTTGAAAGTATCTCTAAGATTGAATTTATTGGTGGTTATAGGACTTTTGGGAGGCCTATCTTCAAGAGTAGATCTGAGGCGTTCCAAATAGATTTTCTTTTCCTCAGGATCAGGGATAGAATTGATAGCTCTGAAGAGAAGATCTTGTTCATTGGTCAAAGTATTGATAGACAAGGTATTGACGGAAGATGATGATTGAGAATCATCATTCTGAATTTGATTTAGGTCTTCAGAGACCTCAGAATCCGAAGGATTAGATTCTTCTTCATCAGAAGTTTGAATGAGAAGATTGTTGATCTTGTCTTCAATTTCAGGTTCAAGATGAAGCTCAGAGATTTTCTTTTTGAGCCTGCAATACCTGCTAATATGGCCCGGCTTGCCGCAGTTGTAGCAGGTAACATCTTTTCCTTGAGAGGGTCTACTCTCAGGAGGATTCTTTGGAATTTGCGAAGATTGGGGTTTTGATCTAGGCTTAGGTTTCCTATGATCATTCCTGCTAGATCTCTTTCTCCATTGTTGTTTGGGAGGAGGATCTTGCTTTCTGGGTTTAGGTTTCTTGGGACAACCTTGAATTCCAAATTGTTCGCAGAAAGTACCCAAATCCCTGCGATTTTGAGACTTCTCCTTAGTGAGTTGCTGTTGGATTTTGTCATCCTGACAGATTTTGAGAGCAACTCTTTGAATGATAGCTATGAGCTGTCCATAACTAAGGGTGTGATATGGGATTTCTCCCCCCGGATTTTGGCTTCTAAGTTTTTCCCGAACTTTGTCGCCAAAAGATTTAGGAAGGCCCGCCAGGAATTTCTCTTTCCAGAAGGCTTGTTGGCTGTCTTCACGGGTGTAGACTCTGGTCAAGAAGGTATCCTTATACCATCTAAAATCACCCAAAGATTTACACTTAAGATTGGACAAAAGATCACCAGATCTATCCTTGATGAGGGAAGGATCTCCAACAAAATGTTGGGCTATAGTGAAGATTAAGGAGTTGACAGCATCAGGAATGAATTTGCCATCTTCGATGATAGGATTACCTTCTTCATCAGTCTTGATAGCAGTCAAGATCTGATTCTTCTCGTCTTCAGTGAGATAATTATCCCACCATCCTTTGAGCTGGCCACAGAAACCAGCAACCAAGACTTCGACAATAAGAGATTCAGGACAACTATTGGCGGTAACATAGGCAGTGGCCACCATGGTCATATTTTGGAGGATTTTGGTGATGCCATACTCGTTTTCACCATCAATATTCCATTCATAGACATTGTTGGCGCTGAAGCTTTTGAAGTTTGAAGATTCTTCTAAAAGAAGATCAGGAGCAGTAGCTCTAGGATAATAGAGTTTGGTTTCTTTTCTCCACTGATTCCTAGAATTGTGATTAACAGCGTTGATAGGAATAGTCTTGATAGATTGAACGTCAGATTGAATATCAGAATCAGACTCAATCTTACCATCTTCAATATTATTTAAAGAAGTAGAGGTATTACGAGTAGAAGTACGAGTTTTTGGAGGAGGAGGAGCAGTAATAGTGGGATTAGAAACTGCTTCCGGAGTAGGTTCCGGAGTCTCAGGAGGTTCCGGAGTCTCAGGAATAACTTGTTTGAGAAGCTGAAGTTGCTCTACCACTTTTTGGAGGAGCTCATTGTCAGATTCCTTTTTTGCTCGAAGAGTTTGAGCCGAGTGTTTGGAACGGCTACTGATTTGAAAGGGTTTGAAAAGGGGTTTCTCAAGTTGACATCCTTTAGGGATATCAAGATTAGAAGAGGAAGGTTCAATCTTGACCTTTTCTTTTCCTTTCTATATATATATATATATATATATATATATATATATCAACATATACATCTATACCCCATATCACATGTTGAGTGTATATCTACTTTATTCTGTGAGTTGACCCTAGCGCCTTGGCTTTGTTTGTATGTTTGTGTTTTGGGTGGTCGACCTGCTGCCAGACGTCGACGGTGGATTGGGTTTCGATGGTCTCTCCCTCGGGGGGATCAGGTTTGAGTTGGTTGATCGACATGCCCCACCGCTTGGGTGATCTATCTTGTGGGTCATCGGGCGACGTACCGGGGAAGGGTCATGGAGGACCGGACTGACGAGCGTGGACGTCTGACGAAAGGAGTTTTACGACGCATGGAGCTGAGCTTCAACTTGTCAACTTCAGTTCGCTGTGGACTCGGTACTGGAAGGGTAGGTTTAGGCAGGCGTCATATTTTGTGTAGAGCTCTGATTCGTTTTGCTTTTGGGACAGGGTAGGTTCCCGACGCATGACTTTTTGTGTGGTTCTCTTACTGGGGAATCACAGTGAGTCCGTCGGACCATAGGGGTCTTTGTTTAGGCCATTTTGAGGCCGACTTTCTCCTAGTGGATTGTAATTATAACTTTCTCACTCACACTTCTGGGTCTGTATATATTTGCCTGCGGGCACACTACTTTGGAGTCACTGCGAATGCGCGTGACGTGGGAGTGCAGCTGAGGCTGTACATGTTTATATTTGGGTGTACATCGGTTAGTTTAGTTGTTGGGTTATGTCTTTATTTTCTATCGCTTTAATTTAAAAAGGAATCAATCGAAAAAAAAATTACCTGTTTTCCGTGTAAAGTTTATTTTTGGTTACTAAAGTGACACCCGGAAATCGGGGTGTTACACTGAACAAGAACCTCCTACCACATTTCCAATCCCACAAATTGTTACTTCACCATCTACTCATTCCAGTGAAGAAACTCTTTCTTCTGAACCAAAGCCAATTTCAGTGGCTTTACCTATCACCCAACATCCTCATTCACTATCAGATGATTCTGACGTAACTATCTCTAAATTCTCACCTGTTAATTCCACAGACTTAGCTTTTCCACCCCCTGTAAATTCTCCATCTGCTCATAACACTTCTGATCAGTTGCAAATTGAGAATGCTTCTGATAATGTGACTTCTGAAGCACCCGCTTCTGAAGCACCTAGTTCTGCTTTTGTCTTATCTGCTCCACCTGCTTATGAACTTCAGTTGTCCATATATAATCCTATTTCCACAAACCTACATAATGCATTAATTTGTTTAGTATTAATGCTTGCACAAGGATTATGAATATTTCTGCAACTACTAGTTCAACTCATCAGCCGAACTCTCTGGATGGATTTTCAGCAGTGGATCCTTAACTATTTCCAAGATATGCATGACTTTTCTGATCTTTCCTTAGAAGCAAGTGTCAAGGCTGTTGAAGACAGAAAGGCAGAATGGGACAAAGAGATGGAAGCTAAGAGAGCTGCTGAAGAAAGGAAAGCTTTTGAAGCTCTGAAAAAAGCTGCTCAAGAAATTTTATTTTGGAGAATTAAGTGATCAAACTGTGTAACATCTATAGACTTTCTCTGAAGCATTGCACGGCTTACATTCACTTCTTCTAGAAGTGTTTATCATTTGCTTTTAAGCTCTGATAGCTCTGATACACTAGTTATGCTCTGATATACTTGTGTCAATTATTGCTCTAATCACATAATTTATATATTGCTCTGATCACATAATTTATATATAGCTCAGAATCTAGACACTTCTAATGTTTTCATTAAGTCTTAGATTCAGGGGGAGCTTAGCTCAAAATCAAGTTCAAGTCTTAGATTCAGAAGGAGCTGAACAAGCTATACATATCAGGATAAGTTCTTTCCAAACCTTACATTCTTATTGTTTTAGTTTTTGTTCATCAAAATACATAGTTTTGTCATCATCAAAAAGGGGGAGATTGTAAGACCAAGATTTGGTTCTGTTGTACATCTCTAGGTTATGATGATAACAAGTATATATTTGTGGATGAACAATTTTGGTACTTTGACGTTTGTCTTTTAAGTGTTTGACAAACAGGTTCTG
Source organism: Lotus japonicus (assembly GCF_012489685.1). NCBI lineage: Eukaryota > Viridiplantae > Streptophyta > Magnoliopsida > Fabales > Fabaceae > Lotus > Lotus japonicus. The sequence continues at coordinate 37,996,850 of NC_080042.1, forward strand.
ATTCTGATTCAAAGATGAATTCATCAGAAGTCAAAGACCAAACATTGACCATTAATCCACTTCTGTACTCACTACGTTCTGATGAACAATAGAATTTTCCTTTAGAAGTTCTGAAGACAAAGCTCTGATAACGGGTTCTGAAGATCAAGTGTTGAAGACTCTGAAGACCAGAAGTTCTGAGTGAACTGTCAAAGACTCTAAAGACTTGAAGATTCTGAAGACCCAAAGAAAGCTGGTTCTGAAGACTAAGTGCTTCTACTCTGAAGACCAGAGGTTCTGAGTGAACGGTCCAGATGCTGAAGACTTGAAGCTCTGAAGATCCAAGCTACCTCGTGACTCTGATTTGAAGCTTCACTAGTTCCAATGAGAAGCGCCTCTGAAGATCAGAAGTCAAAAGCAAAAGGCATGGGTCACTATCAAAATTACAAGCGCAGTGTACTATTCTGACCGCCTACCTAACAAGGATCAGCCACAACAGGTTCTGGAAGTTCCAGAATTGCCCTCCAACGGATAGAATCTTTCAACGGAAACATCACTTGAAGTTTTGAGTATTTAAAGGCTGAAGAAAGGAAGAAATGGCTAAGAAACTGAGAGCATTGCAATCGAATATACACTCAAGCAAATGCCTTAGCAATCTATTTCTTCATTGTTCTAAATCTATTTACACTTGCTTGTTTAAAAGCACTTCATTGTAAACCGAAACCATTTTCAAACTTAACGGACTATTTTCGGTCAAAAGCCTTAAGAAGACTAAGATTTGTGTGTCTTAGTGCATACTAGTTCGTAGGCGTGTTAGTCACTTAGCAAGTTGTGCTAGTGCAGATTGTAACAACCGTTGATTAGTGGATTACCTTCATTCGAAGAAGGAACAAATCACCTTGACGGCTGGACTGGACGTAGCTTGACGTTTTTCAAGTGAACCAGGATAAAATCATTGTGTCATTCTATCTTTTATCCTTTGCACCTTCTATCCTAAGAAACCGAAAGATTTTCTTGAAATCTTAAAGGGAAACGTTTTATTTGTGAAACCCTATTTAAACCCCCCCCCCCTTCTAGAGTTATTCATACCTTCAAGTTCTTCCGCTGATATTTCACCATCACTTGATTCATTGTCAGAATCACATTTCACATTAAGACTCATGACTTGAGGTTCTTCTTCTTCTTCTAAATCATCATTTGACCAGGTTGTCAGCATTCCTTTCCCTTGTTTCTTCAAATATGTTGGACATTCAGCCTTGATGTGACAATACCCCTCACACTCGTGACATTGATCTCCTTTGCTTTTGTTAGGTTTATCTTCTTCCTTCTTTCAACGAGCATATCGAGAGTTCTTGACAATGTCAGGCCGTTTGTCTGGCCCATTTGGTCTAGGTCTTCTATCAAATCTTCTCATGACTTTGTTAAACTTTCTTCCTAGCAATGTTATTGCTTCAGACATATTTTCATCAGAATCCTTCTCATTTTGATCATCATCTTCTGTATTTGACATAAAAGTTATGCTCTTATTCTTCTTGTCTGATCTCTCATTGAAAGACATTCCAAAAATTTGTATAGAGCCAATAAGTTCATCTACCTTGATACTGCCAATATCCTGAGCCTCCTCAAAAGTGTAACCTTCATATCAAATCTTTTAGGCAGTGACCTGAGAATCTTCCTGAAAGCTTTTCTTCTGATATCTGCTCTCCCAAGGCAAAAGATGCATTTTCCATATCACGCACTCTCATGTGAAAATCAGATATTGTTTTGTCCTCCTTCATCTTCAGGTTCTCCAATTGTGTAGTAAGGAGTTGGAGCCTTGACAATCGTACTCTAGTGGTTCCTTCATGAGCAACCCTCAGAATTTCCCAGGCATCTTTAGCAACCGTGCAAGTATTGACCAATCTGAACATGTTTTTTTTAACTTCATTAAAAATTGCATTCGGTGCTTTTGAGTTACCCAGTGCTTCCTCATCCTCTTCTTTGGTCCATTCTTCCTCAGGCTTTAGCTCAGTAGTTGAGGTTTCTTCTTTATTACTTTTCACAAGGTGCTTCCAGCCTTTGACAATTGATTTCCATATCTTGTTATCAATTAATCTCATAAACGCAATCATACGTGTCTTCCAGTAATCATAGTTGGTGTCATATAAGATTGGTGGCATATGAACAGATCCTCCCTCCTTGTCGTTGTCCATAATACTAGAATATTAATTTCCTAGATCTCACCCAAGCAAAACAGGGTGCCTACTCTGATACCAATTGAAATTCTAGCAACCGTATGAAAAATGTTCTACCAGATGTCTAAGACATCTTGTACAACATAACACAGATAACAGTGTTCAGATATGCAAGTTAATGAGCAGAAATAACAAAATCAACACAAGAGATTGGTAACTCAGTTCGGTGCAATATCACCTACGTCTGGAGGGTTTTCACCCGAGAAAGATAATCCACTATTATAGAGAACACAAGTAGGTCTTAACTGAACAGGGTTCACTGTCTTTTCTACCTAACTCTACCTATGGTTATTACTTAGACCTCTGCCTAAGTATGAGAGCCCCTCTCACTTTCTCACACACAATCATTGCCACACTGTTTGATCTCTTACACCAAAGAGCAAAGACAGATCTCAAGATCACACATCTGACACAAACAACCCTCAGCTAAAAGAACAACATAAAACTACTGAGAGAACAATCAGTATGAACTCATAATGAAACCCTAATAACACACACGAAGCACACCTAGCAACTGGGTCTTGGTTCTTCATAAGTAGCAATCATTCAGGGCCTTGTCTTCGATGGGCTTGAAAGATCAAAGAATCCATACACAAAACAGGACGTTGCTTCACTAAAATCAGTAACAAATATGCAACAAATCTTTTTACAAAAGATTTGAATCACAGATAACAACTTCCACATTTAACTTCAAATCAAATCCTCTCTGGACACGGTTTGATTACACTTGATATATTTCATGAGCGGCGCACAGAAGCTTCTTGAATAACCCTAAGTTGATTATCACGAAATCAACCCAAAGGTTCTAGAACAAAACAGCCAAGCACACAGCACGTTCTCAAGGACAAAAGTCACAGCACGATTGGACCGGGCGGGATATAAGCTATTTTATGCCCACCCATGACACCAACAGATTAGGGAGAGACATTGATTTTGTAGAGGCACGGGCGATGATGAACGGATTGTGGTTCATCGTCTTACCGGTGGTCCCTCTTGCCATTTGGCAGATTCTTTTGGGTTTGTCTAATTTGCATAGGAATTTGGGCCTTGATTGTAAAGGCCCAAATATAGGAGTCATCTAGATGAAGACCACACCTACTATAAAAGGGGGGGTCCTTACCTTGTTTCTGACACCTTTTTACAATTAATGAGAATATTTCCTTATAATTACATCATATCTATATTTGTGCTCTGCTAGGGTTTAGTCACTGTGTCTTTATGCTTAAGTAAGCCCTAGTATGGAACATTGGCGCCGTCTGTGACTCTGACCTAGAACTACTTCTGACGTAGAGAGGTGGGGTTGTCGCTGATGGAAACTCTATCGTATGGTGTCGGTCGTCGTGATTACCGCCTTCGTGGTGGTGGTCGTCATGGCGGACGTGGTGGCGATCAGATTGAACATCGGGTGGTACATTCCGAGCTAGAACAGGAGCCTTCCTCGGAGGATGCTCAGTCAGTGGCGCGCTTGCGCCCCTCTCCGGCATCTGGGCCTCCTCCGGGTAAACCCTCAGATCTGGTTGCTAAGTCTGATCCCCGTCTCCGGCGACGTCAGCCGGAGCCTGTACACATCAATTTGGACGATGTGAAGGCGAAAGATCTTGTGAAAGAAAACGAGGTCATAACAGGCATCACGCCAGTAGCTTTGAAACACATGTTGGATACCTTGCAAAACGTTCAACGCCAAAATGAACATTTACAAACTCAGGTCGAATACTTAAATCAGATGAAAGACGTTAGGCGGGGACTGCGCGTGGACGCTGAAGACATAGTTGAGTTCCAACCTTTTGTGCCCGCCGTTACGGTCATAGAGATACCAGAACATCTACAGATAGTGACTTTAGACGCCTATTCTAGCGATTCTGACCCCATGGAGCACTTAAGGTATTTCAATACCAAGATAGTTATTGGGGGGCGACTGATGCAGTGAAATGTCGGTTATTGCCATCAACATTCAAGGGTATGGCGATGACTTGGTTTATAAAGCAGCCACCATTTTCAATAGATAATTTCACTGATTTTTCTACAAAATTCTTGACCCAATTCTCGGCCAATCAAACTACTAAGACAACCATCTCTGATTTGATCAATATACATCAACAATCATGCGAGAAACTGAAGACTTGCATGGCGCGATTCAGCAAGATGGCGGTCCAGCTAGAGGAGGACAGTCCTGACGTATGCGTGGCGGCCTTCAAAAACGGGCTCAGGGTCGGGGCGTTAAATCGAGAATTGACCAGACGCCCAGCTCGCGACATGATGGATTTAAGGGCGAGAGTTCAAGAATTTATTCTGATCGAGCAGGATGATCAAAATAAAAAGGAAAGAGAGGATTGGAGGAAGAACATTCAGCCAGAAGCAATTCCGTTGGAAAAACCTAAGGCGGGAAAAGTTCAAGGTCGGCGTCTACCCCTCGCCAGCCTAGACCTGGACCTTACCAACATGCTAAGTCAGGATTTCAAAGTAATACTTGGCATAGGAACAATCAGGGAATTTCATCAGGACAAGCGGCTCAACCAGCTTCATCGCCAAATACAACACCATTGACAAAGCTGAATGCCCCACGAAGTACGATTCTACGAGCGGTTGGGCAAACAAACGTGGTACAATATCCACCGCCTCCTAGGCGGCCCCCGACTAATGTGGATGCTAACAGGTGGTGTGAATTTCACAAAGCTCTGGGGCACACTACTGACAATTGCTGGACTTTACGACGAGAAATTGATCGCTTAATTAAGGCAGGACACTTGGCCAATTTTATCAAGGATGCCTCTGTTCAGGAACCCGCCAAGGCGGCTCAGGGTGACAAGAAAAAGGGCAAAGAAGTGGTAGAGGAATTAGGTGATCCTATTGGGGAGTGTTCATCCATTGCAGGGGGATTTGGCGGAGGAGAACTGTCAAGCAAAGCTAGGAAGAGGCATGTTGCAACGGTACATTCAGTACATAAGGCGTCTGAGGGAGCATGCTGGTTAAATCATTCCCCAATCATATTTACTCCACAAGATTTTGCGCATGTGATTCTGCATGATAATGATCCCATTGTGGTCACCATCAGGATCAACAACTACAAAACCAAAAAGGTGTTCCTTGACCAAGGGTCCCCGGCGGACATCATTTATGGCGACGCATTTGATCGTTTGGGACTCAAAGAGTCAGATTTAAACCCTTACCCAGGAACCCTTGTTGGTTTCACGGGTGATCGTGTAAATGTGCGAGGCTATGTGGAAATTCCAACCGTTTTTTGCGAGGGAGATTTTGTAAAAAAATTCCAAGTAAAATACCTTGTCCTTGATTGCTGAGCAAACTATAATTCTTTGCTCGGCCGGGATACGCTTAACAAGTTATGTGCGGTAATTTCCACCGCCCACCTAACCATCAAATAACTGGCGTGCAATGGTTAAGTTGGAATTTTACGTGTAGACCAATAGGCAGCCAGAGAGTGCTACCTCAAATGTGTGGCTCTTTATGGAAGGGAGGCCGCTAAGGAAAGCCACAGAATCACCGAGATCTTTCCGCAAGAAGGATTTACTTTGGACCCAAGAGATGACATTGACGATTTCCACTCTCAGCCTCTGGAAGAAACTAAATCAGCAAAAGTCAAAGACAAGATATTGAAGATTGGCAGTGGGTTGTCAAAGGACCAAGAAGAAAGGTTAATCGCCCTGTTGGGTGATAATTTGGATTTATTTGCTTGGACAATCAAAGATGTACTTGGAATCGATCCCAATATAATCACCCACAAGTTGGTGAAGGTATGAAAAACGGTAGAAAGGGGGGGTTTGAATAACGTTTTCAGAACAAAGCTTCCACCTTAAAGATTTTGACAAATCTTTCGAGAACTTAAGTGCTAAAGATAAGAGATAGAAAAGCACACAAGGATTTTATCCTGGTTCACTTGATAAATCACTCAAGCTACTCCAGTCCACCCGTTAAGGTGATTTCTTCCTTCTTAGAATGAAGGCAATCCACTAATCAGGTAAGAGTTACAACTGCACTTGAAACCTACAAGTGACTAACAATTACACTGACTTAGCTCACACTAAGATTCACTCTCTTAGTCTTCTCTAGGATCCGATCAACCTTGATCTCCTAAAGGAACTAAACAAACTGTTTATCAAAGAATTGTTTACAAGAGATTTGCTTCTAAAAAGCTAATAGTAAACACAATGAATTTCAGATGAAAGAAAGCTTAGAATATTTTGAATATGTCTTGCGCGTATATGTGTTTTTTTTCTTCTTCTTCTCGCCGCTTCTTTCAATCTTCAGCCTCTATATATACTCCAAGGATTAGGGTTGAGCGTTGCATGGGAAATGCTACCGTTGGAGGGCAGTTCTGGAAAATCCAGCTTCTGCTGTGGCTGAGAACGTTAGGTAGGTCGTCAGGAAGGTACACTTGCTTTTGTACTTGGATAGCGACTTGACCTTTTAACCTAGGAGACTTCTGATCAGGGGAATACTTCATATTGGAACTTGTGAAGCCGGTTGATCAGAGTCAGAGGGAAAGCACAGATCCTCTGACCATTGTATCTTCTGATTCTGAACTCAGAGGGAAGAACATGGCCTTCAGAGTTTCTTGCTTCTGGACTTCAGAGTTTCCACTATTCAGCTTCTGGATCTTCAGAGTCTTCTACACCATCAGAACATCTGAACCTTCAGTGTTTCTTGGTTATCAGAACTTCTGGATCTTCAGAGTCTTCTACACCATCAGAACATCTGAACCTTCAGTGTTTCTTGGTTATCAGAACTTCTGGATCTTCAGAGCTTCTAGCGACTGAGTCCACATCAGAGTTTGTATAGCTTCAGAACTTCTGAAGCTTTTCCACTGTTCATACTGAACATGGTGAATGCGAAAGCGTTGCTTGGGTTACCCTTTATACACAGTGCTTCTGATTTGTGTGAGATTGAGTTGAGGTCAGAGCCTGTAAATAGCACACTCAGAAAAACACGTTAGAGTACCACAATTGTTCATATCAAAAGGTTAACTTGTAATCATCAAAACATAGAGTTGTACTACTAGATCAAAACTTGATCTTACAATCTCCCCCTTTTTGATGATGACAAAACTAAGATTTTTGATGAACAATTCTTAAACATTAAACTGAATTCACTCAGAGTTTAGAGATATAGAATAAGACTTATCCTGATGTGAATAGTTTATCTTGCTCATTCTGAATTCAAGTCACTGCTTGATTCTGAGCTTAGCTTTGCCCAGTGACACATCTATGGTCATGAAGGTGGAACTCTTAAAATCTCCAAAAGGAAAATGAATCACACTAACACATCTTACACATCAAAAACTGGGTTTACTCCCCCTTTTTGTCATAAGCAAAAAGCTTGGGGTGTGAAAAACTTAGCTTGAAGTACAAGGTACTCCCCCTTAGAGAAGGTCTAAGTTTAAAAGAAAATGAAAATGATGGAAGAATTAGAGTTAGGCGAAAATAAATAGAAGAGTTAATGCAAGGGATGAACGTTTACCACCGGTCAAGTGAGTAAATAGAAGGGTCAGTTACCAAGAACTTAACCTCGAGAAACTGTAAGAGCATTAACTTTCAGAGAGAAAGTGAAGCCTATAAAAAGCGTTGGAGAGAAAGGTAAGCTTCACACCTCGAATAATTTTCAGTAAAAAAAATGGCATCATACAACGTAGCACTAGAAGAGCTGAGGAAGAAGGCCTTTGAAGAGGACTTGTTCCTGAACATCAGGCATCCAGAGGGTGCAACTACCATCGCGGAGCTGACACGGACACTGCTGGAAGAGGACCTGCGTCCAGAGTTGGAGAGAGACCTGAAGGAATTTCTTGCCTTCGTGGAGGAGGTGCAAGAACGCAGCCGGCTTGAACTCAAGCTGCTGGAAGAAAAAGAAATCTTGGAAGAGAAGCTCAGGACTTCAGAAGAGATTCTGGAGAAAGATGAGCTAAAGGTCAGACTCAACAACATCCAGCATGTACTGGAGCGTCTGGAGAAGAATAGGTCAGAGCAGCGCCAGGAGTGCAGAAGAATGAGGAGAGATCCTCCATTCTAGATTATATGATGAAAAGAAATATGATGTAAACACAAAACCATTATGAATAAAACGAGTTTAGCAAACATATGTGACATAAGTATATAGTTATGCATATATAATCACAAACGAACAAAAGAGAACAAATAAATAAAAAAGAAACACAGTTTAAATAAAACAACGTTAGATAAAAGGAAAGAAAAAGAAGAGATCCTAAAACTAAGGTTTGTCAGTGCGGCGCAGAAGTTCCATCATCATTTGCTTCATCTCAATCAGCATGGATTCATGAGTGTCAAGACGTTGTTCCATGATGTCGAGTCTGGATGAGCTTGTCTGAGTAGAACTGGAAGGAACATTCTGAGCAGCTTGAGGATCTGGAATGGAAGCAGAAGCAGCAGGAGTAAACACAACTGGTGCAAGTCGCTCTGCCTCAGCCTCAGCTTCAAGACGCTCTGCCTCAAGTCTGGCTTGTTCAGCCTGAGCTGCTGCTTGACGTGCAGCTTCTTCTGCTTGTTCTTTCTTTCTCTTGGCTTCTTCAATAGCTTCAAGAAGCTTATTTCTCTGTTCTAGTTCGTGAAGAGCCACCCTCCTAGCAAGCCTTTGCTTTGCAGCCTCAATGCTCTGACTGCCCTCTGCATGCAGGAGCTGCATCATAATTGGAACTTGAGCCACTAGCCAAGTGCTCAGATTGTTCCACTCATCAGCCACATTTTCAGCATTCTCACTGAGATCAGTCTGACCGTGCACATTGCGGAGCCTCAAAGAGGCTTCATGATAGAAGATATTGATGCACTCAGAGAGAGATGTGGGTTGAAGGTGAGTATAGGGAATTATGGAGAGGTTGGGTGCAGGAGAGGCGGGGTGATTGCTGCTATGAGCTTCAGAGGCACCTTGTGGAGAACCAATGTTAATCATGGGAGCATTGGGTTCAGAGGTTCCAAGGTGAGGGTCTGAAGTTTCAACCAGAGGGTGAGGTGATCTAACCGAGGATTGGTTAGACACTGATTGTTCGGGTTCAGGGTCTGGTTGAATGGGCTCTTGTTGGTAAGGGACAGGGTGAGCTTGTTGAACTAAGGGATCTGCCTCTTGGATAGGATTGGCCAAGATAGGTTCATCTGGGTCAACTAGACGTTCAGGTCTAGGGCCAGGATATCTCCTAGGGCTTGGACAGGTAAGGTAATACTCTTCCAAGGCAGACACCTTCTCTTTTCTAACCTCCATGAATTTTCTAATTGATTCAGAGGTATTGGAGGGAGGAGAGTCAATAACATTGATTGGGAAGGATACAGGTGTGAAGGCTGTTGAAGAGTCTGTATCCGTGGTTCTGGCAGCAGGACGTGATGATGCTCTGGGAGCAGAGTGATCAGACGTTCTGGGTTGTGGTTCTGTTTGGTTGGGCTCTGGTTGGTCATGGATGATGGGTTCAGAGGATAATGGGTCGTATGGAATGGTAAGGAGAGAGGTTGGATCTTCTGACCTAGAGGTTGGGTTCTGAAGCAAATTCCAGAGTGGTGCTTCAGTAGGAGAAGGTTGAAAGAAGGAGGATCGTGGGGAATGTGGTGGAGAGGTGGTTTGTGCGGCTGGTTGGGATTCAGGAATAGGAGTGAGGGGATTTGAGGAGTGTTGAAGCAAGGCAGAAATAGGAAGTGCATCAAATAAATTCAAATCATCATCAGAAGCAAGTGCAGGCTTACTTGAATGTGCTGATGATCGAGTCACTCTGGCAGGAGGTTCAGTCCTTCTGACCACTGCAGCAGCTGGTTCCACCCGAGTAGGCTTCACCACGATTCTGACCTTCTTCTGCTTCTTCTTTGGAGGACCATCCTCACTATCATCATCATCACCATCATCAGGCTTGCTCTTCGTCTTCTTGACCAGAGGGACATCAGATTCTTCAGAGGATTCTTCCAGAACCATCTTCCTCTGAGCTTTCTTCTTGGGAGGAGAAGGAAACTCTGGAGCTGGTGGAAGTCTGCTGACGAAATCATCAAGGTCAATCTCGAATCCTTGAGCCCTGAGGTCTTCAACATAGCATCTGATGGCTTCAGGATTGTCTGCTTGAGTCCACAGTGGGTAGTCATTCAGAGGCATCCTTCTTCCTCTGATCTCAGAAGATGTGTCTTCATGAGCAGGAGCAATCTTCTTCTGGACCAAACCCATCTTCTTCAGAGAGTTGGCAGTGAAGACATCGCTGACAATTGTGCTCAAGTCCTCTGTGCAACCAGCATTGATCAAATCTTGCACCAAGTTGCTTTCAATGAGAAAGTCTGAGAGCAGCCTCCCAAAAGGGATATATTTGATTGCAGACTTGATGGAGGCAGTGGTGCGAGACTTCCGGATGCATTCCTTTAAGTAGGAGAACAGGAAGTAGGGAAGGCAAATCTTCTCCTTGTCTTGAATGAAGAACAACATCGCCTTCTGGTTGAAGTTGATGTAATCTGGGGAACTGCCCTTCGGTCTCTGATTGATGCAATTGAGCAGGATCTTGTGCCAGATTCTGAGTTTGGGATGAAGATCCATCACCTTGTAACTCGTCTTGCCCGGTTTGAAGGTGGTGTACAGAGCCTGGTTGACTATGTCCTTGGTGCTGGGTTTCAGCTTCGATTCCGTCAGTTGGAACCGATACCCATAAGCAGTTTCTGCACCTAGCAGATTCACGAATGACTTCTCAGTGATGATGATCTTCCTTCCAAGAATGTGAGAGACCACCTGAGTATCATCGCAGTCGGCGTGCTTCCAGAATTCCTTTACCAATTTCTCATACACCGGTCCTCGAAGTCGGTTGAAATAATTTCCCCAACCTTGAGCTTGGACTTCAGGACGAAGATCAAACCCATTTGCAGCCAAGTTGTCGAGGTTGAATCTCCATTCTGCCAGGACTTGGAGTTCCTCAGGAGGATAAACACAGTGAACGGCACAGCCCCGTTCTGCAATTGGAACAAACTGCTCTTGAGCTTGAACTTGTTCTTGTGCCGGGTTCTCAGAGCCCCTTTGACCCGTTGCCAAACCAACTTCCATGTGAGGGAACTGAGGTGCATCTGCAGTAGATCTTCTGGTTTGTCTCACCATTTTGAAGAGGTTGAAGGTTTGAGGTAGAAGATGAAGTTTGAAGGATGAAGAGAGATCGAGAGAGAAATCAAGAAAGAGGCGGTTTTGAAAAGCAGAGAGTGCGAGAGTGAAAACCGGAAGTGAACGAGAATCGTGTGTGTATAGTGGGTTTTATCAAATAACCGTTGTTGATTCAAAAAGCACTTTAAGATCAACGGTTGAAAATTAAAGATAGATAGTAACAGTAAAATACACAATCACACACAGGAGATAAGCATATCAACACGCAATCATAACAAACTGTCACACGGGCACAAGGAACTATGCATCAGAAATTCTAACGCACGTGTTGTTGTCTCAGCTTCAGAGTCAGTACCAGTGGACACACACGCTCTGATTGAGTTACCTTCTGGACTAGACATCTTCTGATCAAGAAGTATCATAGTCAGAGGTTCTGATCCATCTTCACTCTGGACAAAAGTCCATGTTTAGATTTTTCAGAATAAAATTAAATCTATCCTCTGCTAAGGGCTTTGTAAAGATATCTGCCCATTGATGGTCAGTATCAACAAACTTCAGAAGAAGTACGCCCTTCTGTACATAATCTCTAATAAAGTGATACTTTACCTCAATGTGCTTTGCCCTTGAATGCAAGATAGGATTCTTACTCAATGAGATTGCAGCAGTGTTATCACAATAGATTGGGATATTGCTCTCAAGGATCTGATAATCCTCCAGCTGATGTTTCATCCAGAGCATCTGAGTGCTGCATATTGCTGCTGAGATATATTCTGCCTCTGCAGTTGATAGTGCAATGGTTGATTGCCTCTTGCTTGCCCATGAGACTAGATTGCTTCCCAGAAATTGACAATTTCCAGAAGTACTTTTTCTCTCTGTTCTATCTCCAGCATAATCAGCATCACAATAACCTGAAAGCTTATACTCTGATGTTTTCTTATACATCAAGCCAAGGTTAGTGGTGCCTTTCAGATACCTTAGGATCCTCTTAACAGCAGTTAAGTGGGTTTCCCTTGGATCTGATTGGAAACGAGCACATAAGTGAACACTAAATAATATGTCTGGCCTAGATGCAGTTAAGTATAGAAGTGAACCTATCATTCCACGATAGAGCTTCTGACATACTTTACCACTTTTATCTTCTTTCTCCAAAATGCATGTAGGATGCATTGGAGTCTTGGCCACTGTAGATTCCAGCATATTGAACTTCTTCAGAAGTTCTTTAGTGTACTTGCTCTGATGGATATATGTTCCTTCTGGTGTTTGATCAACTTGTATTCCCAGAAAGTACTTTAATTCTCCCATCATACTCATCTCAAATTCAGCCTGCATCATCTCAGAAAATTCTTTGCATAGAGATTGATTAGCAGAACCAAATATAATATCATCAACATAAATTTGCACAATTAAGATATCATCTTTATAAGTCTTGCAAAAAAGAGTTGTATCTACTTTACCCCTTACAAACTCATTCTCCAGAAGGAATGAGCTAAGTCTCTCATACCATGCTCTGGGAGCTTGCTTCAGACCGTAGAGTGATTTCTTCAATTTGAACACATGGTCTGGTTTCTTTTCATCTTCAAAACCTGGGGGTTGATGAACATAGACTTCCTCTGAGATATAACCATTTAGGAAGGCACTCTTTACGTCCATCTGATGTAGAACTATGTTGTGATTTACTGAGAAGGAGATCAACAGTCTGATTGCCTCCAGTCTTGCTACCGGAGCAAATGTTTCAGTGTAGTCTATTCCTTCCTGCTGGCTGTAGCCTTGAGCAACTAGCCTTGCCTTGTTTCTGACTACATCTCCTTTCTCATTTAGCTTGTTTCTGAATACCCATTTCGTTCCAATAACATGGACATTCTCAGGCTTCTTCACTAAGCTCCAAACATCGTTCTTGGAGAATTGATTTAATTCTTCTTCCATGGCCAGAATCCAATCCTTGTCCTGAAGAGCTTCATCTATGGACTTGGGTTCAATTAAGGACACCAATCCTTTCAGACTCAGCAAGGTCTCTTCAGAGGGTCTGAAGGCAGATCTGGTTCTGACTGGTTCATCTTTGTTGCCCAGAATCAATTCCTTAGGGTGAGCTGCAGTGATTCTGCTCTTCTTCAGAGTTTGTGAGTTAGAGGGACCAGCTTCTTCCTCTGGTTCATCTTCCTCTGGCTCAACTTCCTCTGGAGCTTTGCCTTTGTCAGAAACATTAATGCTTAAATCTGCAAACTTTTCAACTAGCTTTGACTGGTCAGAGTCAAGCTTATCATCAAATCTAACATGAATAGATTCTTCAATAGTCTTAGCATCAGTATTATAAAATCTAAAACCTTTAGATCTATCAGAATAACCAAGTAATAGACACTTAGAAGACTTAGCATCAAATTTATGCAATCTATCCTTAGTATTGAGAACATAACAAACACAGTCAAAAGGATGAAAATAAGAAATGTTGGGTTTTATGTTCTTCCACAATTCATAAGGAGTCTTATTCAGAATTGGTCTCACAGAGATTCTGTTCTGAATGTAACATGCTGTATTTACTGCCTCTGCCCAAAAATGCTTAGCCATGCCAGTTTCTTGGAGCATGGTTCTAGCCATCTCCTGAAGAGTTCTGTTCTTCCTCTCAACAACACCATTTTGTTGAGGAGTTCTGGGACAAGAGAAATCATGTGCAATTCCATAGGAATCAAACAGACTCTCAAACTTGTCATTCTCAAACTCTCCACCATGGTCACTTCTGACACGCACAATCCTACAAGCCTTCTCGTTTTGCACTTGAGCAATGAAGGTAGAGAACACAGCATGAGACTCATCCTTGCGGGTTCGAAACTTTACCCATGTCCAGCGGCTATAGTCATCAACGATAACCATCCCATATCTCTTGCCACCTATAGACTCAGTTTTCACTGGTCCAAAAAGGTCTATATGCAGAAGTTCCAACGGCCTTGAGGTTGAGACAACATTCTTTGCCTTGAAAGGGACTTTTGTGAATTTGCCTTTCTGACATGCTTCACAAAGAGCGTCTGAAGCGAACTTCAGATTGGGTAAGCCCCTGACAAGATTTAGCTTGCTCAGCTGAGAAATCTTTCTCATACTGGCATGCCCTAACCGTCTATGCCATACCCACTGCTCTTCATCAACAGACAGAAGGCACTTCACATTCTGAGCCTCCAACTCAGATAATCTGATCTTATAAATGTTGTTCTTCCTCTTGCTGTTAAACAGAACAGAGCCATCAATCTGACTTACAGCCTGGCAGGACTTTTGATTGAATATAACATCATAACCCTTGTCAGCTAATTGACTTATAGACAATAAGTTATGTGTTAAGCCGTCTACCAATAAAACATTATCAATGCATGGACTACTATCTACACAAATAGTACCAGTACCAACAATTTTACCCTTTTCATTTCCTCCGAAGCCAACTTCGCCTCCAGGCTTAAGTTTCAGCTCTCGGAACATACGCTTTTCTCCCGTCATGTGACGCGAGCATCCACTGTCCAGATACCATGATTGGTGTTTCAGTGGAGCTATCAAGGATATCTGCAACATAGATAATCTTGTCCTTAGGTACCCACTTTCTGGGTCCTCTTTTGTTAGTTACCCCAGAGGTTCTGATCACCTTGGGTGTCTCAACATAATATTTTAAAGGAATATTTGCATGATATTTAGTCATAGAGAAAGATCCCTTTTTAAGAGGGTTTTTAGCAATTTTAGCAAGTACAGGATCAGGCAATATGGTACCAGAGGGAACAAAGCATTCATACAAGGATTTAGCTTTAGACACAGAAGGCTCATTTCTAATTGGTTTAGAATAGCCAATGCCATGCATTCCATTTCTGCTTACGCCATAGATCATTGAAGCCATTAAGCTTCTATCCACGCTTTTAGCTAGGAATCTTTGAAAAGACTTTTCATACTTAGATTCATTTCTACAATCAGAGGCATCACAGGCAACAATTTCTTCTAACTTAGCAATCTGGTTCTTAAGCACAGAGTTAGAATTTACCAAAGCATGATTTTCATTTTTCAAATCAGAAATAATTTTCTCATGTTCAGAAGGAGTCTTGGAGACAGCAGATAAGTTCTTTTTCAACTTTTTATGCTTAGACAATAAAGAGTTATACTTATCCATGATATCAGACAAAGCATGTTTCAGTTCAGAGGTAGAGAAAGAAGCAAATACCTCATTTTCATCGTCTGAGTTAGGATCTCCTTCTGATTCTGAGTCAGAGTCAACAGCTTCCTTTGACTCTGCTTCCTTGTCTTTGACAATTGCCATGAGTCCTTGGACTTCACCATCAGAGTCAACATCCTCTGACTCTGATTCATCAAATGTCACCATCAGACTCTTCTTCGTCTTGAAGTGCTTCTTTGGCTTCTTGTCTTTCTTCAACTTTGGACAATCACTTTTGTAGTGCCCAGATTCTTTGCACTCAAAACATGTGACTTCCTTGATTGAAGACTTCTTCTGGCCTGAGGACTCATACTTTCCTTTTGCCTTTCCAGAGCCTTTGAACTTGCTCTGCCTGTGCTTCCAGATGCGGTTGAGTCTCTTGGAGATCAGAGTCAGCTCATCTTCATCAGAATCTTCTGATGCTTCTTCAGATTCTTCTTCTTCAGCTTGAAGAGCCTTTGACTTCTCAACCTTAGCCTTTTCAGATTTGGATTTCAAGGCTATGGACTTTTTCCTCAGATCTTGCATCTCTGAGCGTTTCAGCTCATGGCATTTCAAAATGCTGATGAGTTCTTCTAAACTCATATTCTCAACGTCTCTCGTGAGCTCTATTGAAGTCACCAAAGGCATCCAACTTTCAGGAAGACACCTGATGACCCTTATGACATGATCTTTTGTTGTGTAGCTCTTGTTGAGAGGTCGTATGCCAGCTACAAGCAATTGAAATCTGGAGAACATTTCTTCAATGGACTCATTTGGCTCCATGATGAAGGATTCATACTTTTGGATCAAAGACAATGCCTTTGATTCTTTGACTTTCTTGTTTCCTTCATGAGACATCTTCAGAGATTCAAAAATGCCTTTAGCAAACTCACGATCTGTAATCTTCTGGTACTCCTCATAGGAAATAGCACTTAGAAGAATTGCTCTTGCTTTGTGATGTTGTGAGTACAGCTTCTTTTGATCTGCAGTCATCTCTGACCTTGGGATCTTCTTGCCATCTGCATCAACTGGACGCTCATAGCCATCCACAATAATATCCCAGAGATCTACATCGAAACCCAGAAAGAAACTTTCCAGTCTATCTTTCCAATATTCGAACCTTTGACCATCGAACATAGGAGGCTTTGCGTTGTAACCATCTCTTTGAGTTTCACTGGTGGTGGCAGCCATTGTTTTTCACACCGGCCCGGATCACTGAACACTGTTAGGTGTGGTAATCAGAACTTGCGCTCTGATACCAATTGAAGGTATGAAAAACGGTAGAAAGGGGGGGTTTGAATAACGTTTTCAGAACAAAGCTTCCACCTTAAAGATTTTGACAAATCTTTCGAGAACTTAAGTGCTAAAGATAAGAGATAGAAAAGCACACAAGGATTTTATCCTGGTTCACTTGATAAATCACTCAAGCTACTCCAGTCCACCCGTTAAGGTGATTTCTTCCTTCTTAGAATGAAGGCAATCCACTAATCAGGTAAGAGTTACAACTGCACTTGAAACCTACAAGTGACTAACAATTACACTGACTTAGCTCACACTAAGATTCACTCTCTTAGTCTTCTCTAGGATCCGATCAACAGTGATCTCCTAAAGGAACTAAACAAACTGTTTATCAAAGAATTGTTTACAAGAGATTTGCTTCTAAAAAGCTAATAGTAAACACAATGAATTTCAGATGAAAGAAAGCTTAGAATATTTTGAATATGTCTTGCGCGTATATGTGTTTTTTTTCTTCTTCTTCTCGCCGCTTCTTTCAATCTTCAGCCTCTATATATACTCCAAGGATTAGGGTTGAGCGTTGCATGGGAAATGCTACCGTTGGAGGGCAGTTCTGGAAAATCCAGCTTCTGCTGTGGCTGAGAACGTTAGGTAGGTCGTCAGGAAGGTACACTTGCTTTTGTACTTGGATAGCGACTTGACCTTTTAACCTAGGAGACTTCTGATCAGGGGAATACTTCATATTGGAACTTGTGAAGCCGGTTGATCAGAGTCAGAGGGAAAGCACAGATCCTCTGACCATTGTATCTTCTGATTCTGAACTCAGAGGGAAGAACATGGCCTTCAGAGTTTCTTGCTTCTGGACTTCAGAGTTTCCACTATTCAGCTTCTGGATCTTCAGAGTCTTCTACACCATCAGAACATCTGAACCTTCAGTGTTTCTTGGTTATCAGAACTTCTGGATCTTCAGAGTCTTCTACACCATCAGAACATCTGAACCTTCAGTGTTTCTTGGTTATCAGAACTTCTGGATCTTCAGAGCTTCTAGCGACTGAGTCCACATCAGAGTTTGTATAGCTTCAGAACTTCTGAAGCTTTTCCACTGTTCATACTGAACATGGTGAATGCGAAAGCGTTGCTTGGGTTACCCTTTATACACAGTGCTTCTGATTTGTGTGAGATTGAGTTGAGGTCAGAGCCTGTAAATAGCACACTCAGAAAAACACGTTAGAGTACCACAATTGTTCATATCAAAAGGTTAACTTGTAATCATCAAAACATAGAGTTGTACTACTAGATCAAAACTTGATCTTACAGTTGGCTATACGGCCAGGGGCAAAACCGGTCATACAGACAAGGCGTCGAATGAGCGAAGAAAAGGATAAGGCGGTGCAAGTGGAGACCAGTAAATTAATCAAAGCTCAGTTTATTTGTGAAGTACAATATCCAACATGGCTCGCCAATGTTGTGATGATCAGAAAAGCTAATGGAAAGTGGAGAATGTGTACGGATAACACGAGTTTGAACAAAGTATGTCCAAAAGATTCTTATCCATTGCCCAATGTTGATAAATTGGTAGATGGGGCGTCTGACAATGAACTTTTAAGCCTCATGGACGCCTATTCAGGGTATAATTAGATCATGATGCATCCCCCAGATGAGGAAAGTACGGCGTTCATGACCAATAAGGTTAATTACTGTTACAAAACCATGCCCTTTGGCTTAAAAAATGCAGGCGCCACTTATCAGCGCCTATTGGACAAAAATTTTGCAAATCAAGTTGGGAGGAACATGGAAGTATATGTTGATGACATGATTGTCAAGTCTCCTAAGGCGGGCGAGCGTGGTGAAGATCTAAAAGAAGCTTTCGCTCAATTAAGAAAATACAGCATGAAATTGAATCCAGAAAAATGTTCCTTTGGAATTCAAGGAGGAAAATATTTAGGGTTCATGATAACATCAAGAGGAATTGAAGTAAACCCAGACAAATGCAAGGTGATTCTGGAAATGAAAAGTCCAGCCAATGTCAAGGAAGTGCAGCGATTAACAGGACGTTTGGTTGCTTTAGCTCGCTTTCTGCCCATGGCGGGAGACAAAGCAGCTCCATTCTTTACATGCTTAAGGAAGGACTCAACATTTCAATGGACTGAATCATGCGAGCAAGCCTTTACCAAGTTAAAAGAATTATTGGCAACACCGCCTGTGTTATCCAAGCCAACTCTGGATGTCCCTTTAATTCTTTACCTGGCGGTCACCGACAGAGCCGTTAGGACAGTATTGCTTCAAGAAGAGAAGAAAAAGTACAAGATTGTTTACTTTGTTAGTCATACTTTACATGGCGCTGAATTGCGGTACCAAAAAATTGAAAAGGAGGCTTTGACAATTTTGAAAACAGCAAGACGCCTCAGACCATACTTTCAAAGTTTCCAGGTGAAGGTTAAGACCAATATTCCACTGAGACAAGTATTACAAAAGCCTGACCTCTCAGGATGATTAGTCAGTTAGTCGGTAGAGCTATCTAAGTATGGCATTCAGTATGAGCCAAGGGGGACTGTCACAATCCAGAGTTTGGTTGACTTTGTGGCGGAAATGACGCCCACTGAAGGCGAGGGGGTAATCGGTGAATGGATCTTATCTGTGGACGAGTCTTCAAACGACAAAGGAAGTGGGGCGGGTATAACTATTGAAAGCCCAGACAGGATGACCATTGAACAATCGTTGAAATTTGAGTTCAGGGCGAGCAACAATCAAGCAGAATATGAAGCATTAATAGCTGGATTAAGACTCGTCGTTGAGTTGGGAGTTCAGAAGCTATTCATCAAAGGCGATTCACAGTTTGTGGTTAAACAAGTAAAAGGGGAATATCAGGTGAAGGACCCACAACTTTCCAAATACTTGGAAATTTTGCACAGGTTAATGATGGAGATTGAAAAAGTCAGGATAGAACATATTCCAAGAAGTCAAAATGAGCGGGCAGACGTATTGGCAAAATTGGCTAGCATGGGTCGATTAGGCAATTATCAGACAATCATACAAGAAACTCTTCCTCACCCAAGTATTGACCTTGTCGAGATAAAAATAAAGGTGGTAAAGGCCATAACAGATGGGGAACCCTCTTGGATGGAGCCAATCAAAAATTTCCTCCAAAATCCCCCACCAGAAGACAATTTGAATACAAGAGAAAGGCGTAGGGAGGCCAGCTTCTACACACTAGTGGGTGACGAACTATACAGGCGTGGAATAATGTCACTATTACTCAAATGCGTGGACATTAGTGACGCCCAGAGTATCATGACAGAAGTTCACGAAGGTGTATGCTTCAGCCATATAGGAGGGCAATCTTTAGCAGTGAAAGTACTGAGAGCAGGAATTTACTGGCCAACAATAAAGAAAGATTGTCTAGAGTATGTTAAAAAATGCGTCAAGTGCCAAGTCTTTTCTGATTTACATAAAGCCCCGCCATAACACTTAACAACCATGATGGCACCATGGCCATTTGCTATGTGGGGGACGAACATTCTAGGTCCATTCCCAGTAGTAAAGGCGCAAATGAAATACATCATAGTGGAGGTGGATTATTTCACTAAATGGATAGAAGCTGAAGCATTGGCAACCATTACAGCCGCCAAGATCAGAAATTTCCTATGGCGAAGGATAGTATGCAGATTTGGTGTTCCTATGGTCCTAGTGATGGACAATGGGACTAGGTTTACTAGTAATTTGACAAGAGATTTTTGTGCAGATCTTGGGATCGAGATGAGGTTTGCGTCAGTAGAATATCCTCAGACCAATGGGCAAGCTGAATCAGCTAACAAAGTAATCTCGAATGGTTTAAAGAAAAAGCTAGACGATGCGAAGGGCCTCAGGGCGGAAGAGCTTCCAGGCGTCCTATGGGCGTACAACACTACTGAACAAACAGGTACTAGAGAAACGCCATACCGGTTGACTTACGGGACTGATGCCATGTTACCCGTGGAAGTTGAGAATCAAAGCTGGCAAGTATCTAGATTTAATGAAGTTGAGAATGGAGAAAATTTGATAGCTAATTTAATCATGTTACCTGAAGAACAAAGGGAGGCGCATCTAAGGAATGACGCTGGAAAAGGAAGAATCGCCCGAAAGTTTGCAACAAAGGTAGTGCCAAGAACGATGAAGGCGGGAGATTTGGTGCTTCGGAAAAGAACACTACCCACCAAACACAACAAACTCTCGCCAAATTGGGATGGACCTTTCAGGGTGATTGGAGACATAGGGAACAGAGCTTACAAATTGGAACAATTGGATGGAAAAAGGGTTCCTCGAACATGGAACGCCTCGCACTTGAAGCAATACTTCAGTTAAAAGAAACAACAAAGAAGTCGCACTCTTTTTTCCTTAGTAAGGTTTTTAATGAGGTGACAAATGTAAATGAAGGGACGATAGTTCCCATATCCAAAAATCAATGAAATTTCCTTTTTTAAGCTTGAAGAGTACTTCAATTACACAAGTTTATGTTTTAAAGGCATTAAATCGCGTCAAGGTACAACATTACCACGAGTAAGTATCTTAAGATAAGAGAGCCTCGCCACTGAGAAAACAAAGCCTTGGCAATTCTAGTGGCCACTAGAAACCAAGCTCCGTCCGTAAAATGACTAGGGCTATGAAAATATGCCTAAGCCTTGAGATAATTCAAGCCACTAAAATCTCAGTAAGCAAAAACAACAAAAGAAACTTAAACAAATGGAAAATAAATTTCATTAAGATAAAGAGGGCGCGGCCCATACATAGAAAGAAAATCGGGCGAGGCCCATTACAAAACAAAAGCGAGAAGGGGCGCAGCCCAAACACAAAAACAAAAAGCAACATTAAAATAACTTAAGCAAGGTTTTCATCATTGGTGGTGCGATCTTGGTTCACAGAGGCATTGGGGTCCCTCCCTTCTTCCTCGCCATTATTATCCTCACTATTGCCATTCCCATCATCTTCTCCCTTACTCTCAAAGTCAAACTTGGGAAGAAGGTCCAGATCAACATCATCATCGCCAACCACTTGGCCACCCTGAATTTCCTTCATAAAACCAATGCGGGAAAGATCAAACCCAGGCTCCACAACCTTTATCTCCGAGGAAATAGGCCTTCAGGCGCTCGTACTTCTTTGCCGCCTTTTGACACTCCAACTAAGCAACAGTGTGTTTGGCGTCAATCGTGTCCTTCAAAGACTTAGTCTTCTGAAGGAGCAATTCAGAGGTCGCCAATTCTTCAGCGGTCTTGGTGCATTTTTCTTCAGCCAACTTCAAACGTTTGTTGGCAGCTTCAGCATCATCTTTTGCGCGTTCACAAGCGGACTTCCATTCATTCACCTTCTTCTCAAGGCGGTGCTTAGACGAATGAAGGTCCTTCACATACTGAACCATTCCCGCCACATTACTGGCGGCCAAAAGAGCATGATGGATGGCCACAGAAGCAATGTTGGGGGGACCTTGGCCAACGACATCCTTATGAAGCCGATTATCAAAAGTTCGGTTCATAAAGTCCAAGTCGTCAAAGCGTGGGTCAGATAAACTTAGCAAGACAGGAGGAGCATCGCCTCCAACGGCTGAACTAGAGCCAGCATGAACGAAGGGAGTCCTTGAGCGATCAATCAAGGCGTTTGGATTCTGGTGGGGCGGCGGGAGATTGGCATCTCCCTTCTTTTTTCTCAATAATCGGTTTGGCCTTTGGAGTCAGACCGGATTGGTTCAAGTTCGCCTGGTGTAAAACCGTGTCTACAGCACCAGAAGTTCTTTAACGTTTGGGATCCTTATCGTTACCCACGTCAGAATTACCCTCAAGGTGGGAATCCTGCTTTCTTTTCTTTTCAATCTCAGCAGCAGCCTTCTTTTTCTCGGCTTCAGCAGCAGCCCGGGTGAGATACTCCTTCATTTTTAAAGGGCTAGTGTCAACCTTGCCTTTACCCATCTTAGCTGCACACGTAAAAAATTGATAAATGTAAATAGGTGATAAATGTAAGCTACACACAGGATCATTAACTTACTAAAAAATTGATCCAAAGTCCCAGTTTTGGACGCCTCAATCAAGTCATGACCAGAGAATACGGGCAACGATTGGAGGTAGGCGGCGATCCCTCGCTCGGAATCCTCCAAAGCCTCAGAAGGAACATAAATTTTCCGGCGAGGATTTTTGGTCCAGTAAAAGGGAAAAAGAGGAGAATTATTGGAATCACGAAATAAATTGCTTATTTCTAGCGACTCAACAATCTTAAAGAACTTTTTCTGCCATACCCACTTGATCGAAGTAGGTTTTTTGGTGATAGACTTATAGAAAAGAAAGAATAAAGGGTAAGTTGGTGTGAAGCTCAGATGCTCACACAGAATTTCAAAACAACGAATAAAGCCCCAAGCATTGGGCTGAAGTTGGCAAGGCGCCACATTTAAAAATGAAAGAACGTGACATATGAAAGAAGAAAAGGAAGTTTAATATTAAGATCAGTAAAGAGGTAACCATATAAATAGAAAAAGTCGGGCGACTCATCTAACGTCTCCTTTCGTAAAGTAACACAGTCATCATCGCCACAGGGAAGGATGTTTAACTGCAAGTCGTCGTTACAAGAAGTGGCGGGGTTCACTTTGGTAAAACCCTGGGCTGCTATTCGGTGGGAGTTGATACTCCTAACACTACCCCAAATGGAGCGCCATAGGCACTTATCTTCAATTAAATGCACATTCGTTCGCCATAACATTTTGAATATCAAATATCAAGTATATCATTGTATTACACAAAAGAACTTAACATAACATTTTGAAAAGTTTTCATTTTTTTTCACGTGCAATGTTTCTTTAGTGTTGGAAATATTTTGTTGTTGTTTGTTTTGTCACTTGGTGGTTTAAAAAATATTTTGATCTGATCTTGAGTTTATTTTGTTGTTTGTCTCTATTAGTGCTCCATGTTTTTCTTGAATAATGCTGGTATATGAACTTTTGAAGCTTCTTTTTGTATCTATAGCTGCTCTGTTTTAGCATTTCTCTTCCTGGCTGTTTTTCTATTCTATTTCTGGGCCTTTCACGTTAAATTTCATTGCCCTTTATCTCTTGTAATATTATTTGTTGGTTCTTTTTCAGCCTTTTTAATATTTTTCATTTTTCTCTCAAAAAAACAGAATAAAAATTGCTCCTTTTTTTTCTATTTGATATGAATGAAATATTGCTTTCTTCATTCTTTGGATCTGGTATTTGGTGAATGATTATCTTGGGATGAAACAGGATTTAAGTGCTTTTTCATAAATAAAGTTGCTTTCTTGTTAATTTTTTCCTCTTTATTGCTCATCTCATGAATGAAATAAGTTTTCCCTTTGTCTTTATACGAAATACTGCTGACTGAGTTACCTTGGCTGCAAATTGGACAATTAGTTGGATGATGGTTTGATGTGGGATAGTTGGATAGTGACTCTTATTCTTGTCATGTTTCTGTTTTCATAACCTTATTATGCTTGTCATGCTTCTGTTTTCATAACCTTGCTCATGCTCATGATCAATTTATATTTGTAAATGTTTCATACTTAAATATTGGTCTCTATCTTCTAATTGTTTTGTTTCATTGACTCAGAAATGGACCCCCCACCACCTGAAACACCTATTGAAACTGCTAGTGAAAGGGTTGTTGCACCTCCAGTCAATACTACTGCATTAGAAGGAGGTGGTAATGGTGGAAGTTTGCCTGCTAATCAAAACCAACCACCGGATGCTACTGAAGCAGCTACTGAAGTTCTTGCTGATGCTGCAGTGATTTACCTTCTGCCTAAAACATTAAGAAGCGGAAGCCAAATGCAAGTGGACCTCGAAGAACATCATCTATTTGGGAACACTTCACTGAATTATCTAAAGATGAGGTCAGTGACCCTACTGCATCTTGCAACTACTGTGGTAAGAGGTACTTATGTGATAGCAAAACTCATGGGACCACAAATTTGTGGACACACTTGAAAACTTGTCCGAAATATCCATATGCAATCACTACTGACTCTTCCCAAACTGTCCTAACATTTCCTCCTAGTAAAAGCGGAGACCTAACCGCAGCAAGCCTTAGATTTAATGCGGAAGCATGTAGGAGGGCTCTTGCTATGTTTGTTATTCTAGATGAATACCCTTTTAGGATAGTTGAGGGAGCTGGTTTTAAACATCTCATGATTGTATTGCAGCCACAATTTACTGTCCCCTCTAGATTTACTGTCACTAGGGATTGTTTCCAGTTGTACCTAGATGAAAAGGTGAGGTTGAGAGCCTTTTTTAGATCCAACTGCAATAGGGTCTCACTCACTACAGATTGCTGGACCTCTATTCAAAACCTCAGTTATCTAACTATCACTGCTCACTTCATAGATAATGAGTGGAAGTACCAAAAGAGAATTATTAGTTTTTCTGTAGTTCCAAACCATAAAGGTGAAACCATTGGTAGACATGTAGAGGAGGTATTGAGGGAATGAGGACTAAGGAAGGTGTCTACAATAACTGTTGATAACGCATCACCCAATGATATGGCCCTAACTTATCTGAAAAAGAGAGTGAAGAATATGAATGGGTTGGTGTTAGATGGGGAGTACTTTCACATGAGATGTTCTGCCCACATCTTGAATCTGGTTGTTAATGATGGCTTGAAAGACCTAAACAGTTCTATTTCTGGAATTAGAGATGCTATTAGGTTTGTGAGGTCTTCCTCTCAAAGACATGCTAAGTTCAAAGAGTGTATTGAATTTTCAAATATTTCTTCAAAAAAATTAGTATGTCTTGATGTTCCTACTCGATGGAACTCCACTTTCATGATGTTAGAAGCAGCTGAGAAATTTCAAGTAGCTTTTGAGAAACTTGAATATGAAGATGCAAAATATGTTGTATATTTTGGTGTCGATGGCCCTCCTACTGCTGTGGATTGGAAGTGTTCAAGGGTGTTTGTTAAATTTCTTAGAATTTTCTATGAGGCAACAAAACTATTTCTGCATCATTGCATGTGACTATACATTCTGCTTTTCATCAACTGGCTTTAATTCACTGTGAGCTTAAAGAGTCTTGTCTGAGCTCAAACTCTCTTTTGAGAAAGATGGGTATGGAGATGAAGCTAAAATATGACAAGTATTGGGGAAAAGTTGCTGGCATGAATAAACTGTTGTACTTTGGGGTTATCTTTGACCCTCGTTACAAGTTCAGCTATGTAGAATGGTCTTTTCAACAAATATATGGAGAAGACCCGGATTTCTTAAAAGAAATCTCAACTAGTGTAGTTGAGAGTTTGTCTACAATGTATAACTGGTATGCTGCTACCCTTGAGGAACATGATAGGACTGGACAAACATCTCATGGCCCATTGGAGGATGTTAGGCATGGGGTAACATCTGCCCCTACTGAAGTTCCAACATATTTAGCTCGGGCAGATGCTTTTAAGAAGCATTTGATGGAAAAGAGTTCCATTGATAGAAAAAATGAGCTGGAGAGATACTTAGATGAAGCTTGTGTTGTTGGAAATGACAAATTTGAATTGTTGGTATGGTGGAGGCAAAATTCCAGCAGATTCCCCATATTATCTGCTATGGTCAAAGATGTTCTAGCCACACCTGTTTCAACTGTGGCTTCTGAGAGTGCATTTAGCACTGGTGGCAGAATTTTGGATAGCTTTAGAAGCTGTCTAAGTCCAGAAGTGACAGAGGGTTTGATTTGCACCCAAAACTGGTTGACTCCCGCTTTGTACCAATTCAAAGATGTCAACCTCAATGAAGAGTTGGAGAATACTGAAAAGATTGTGCAAGGTACTGACTTCTTCCTTTTTCTCTTTTCATTGTGTTTTAATATTTTAATATGGTAAATGTTAACCATTTTATTTTTGTTGTCTTTTCATATCATCAAGAGATACATGGAAGATCAGCAGGAGCTGGAACATCTTCTCAGCCACCTGCTGGCTGAAATTACTCATGTCATGCAGTAGTAGTAGTACTTTTTTGGAACCATTGCATGAACTTCCTTGATGAACACATGTGATATTTTGAAGCTATTTGCCATGATGGTAATTCTGGACTTTTGGAGGGTTGAAATCCAGTGTTGGTATGACTTTTGGGTGATAATAGCAACAGTGAAGAAATCTGTGCAGCCAAGAAAGGTAAATAGTTAACATATTGATGGTTTTTCTTTTAGCATTATCATTTTAAGTTTATTATTCTTAACTGATGATTGAGCATCATAAGGTTCTGGTTATGCAAGGATGTTGATGCTAGCTTGTTGTTGTTGTTGTTGATTTGAGAAAGTGTTGATCTACTTTCTTGGGAAGTCACAAGGTAGTTTCCTAATGTTGGTGCAGCTTCTTTTTTGTCCTTTAATGATCACTGAATCTGTTTTTAATATAACAAATAAAGATGTATGCTCATTTTCATCTCTCTTGTGTAGATGAATGAACAAGAATGTTGTCATGTGAAGGTTTTGGGCTACTTCCTATTTTCTGTTTTGCTGTCATGTGAAGGTAGAAAAATTGAAATTATTTAGTTATGGTACTGAAGGAATTTAATAAGGATATTGTACTCATATTTGTTTACCTTGTGTGTAGATGAAACTAGGAAAGGTGGTGATATATGGCAATGGCTGTTTAAAAGCTTGAAGAGGAGATGATGCAATGGTGTTTATATTTGACAGTGGCTTATAGCCCTTTTATTGTTTAATTATCTTAATGTACTATTTGAACTCAATCATGTAATATTTCTAACTTGTTGCACTCTGTTGCATACTTGCATTCAACACTTTTATGGTACTTCAAGAGTAAATGCAATGATGCATTATTCATGTTTATTTGTGGTTGCACAAGTCTTTGAATTTTTTAATTACAGATGAATGTGGTTTTATATGATTAAAATCGTGAAAATCATGTAGAAATATTATTTGATTTTTTTTTATGAGCAGAAATATCATTTGATAATTTGGGTCTTTCAAGTATTTTTTTTTCCAAAAATGATTGAATGTTTGTTTACATAAAAAAACAGCCAGGCCCAAAAAAAATAGTCAGGCCCAAAAAAAACATTCAGGCCACTTCCTTAGCCCAACCCGCTCCAACCCACCCGCTGACCCGTTCTAACCGTGTTAACCCAAACCGAGTTACCCGAAAGAGTAATAGGGCGGAAATGGGCCCAATGTCTTCTCAATTTCAGTCATTTTGGGCTAATTGGACTCGTAACCGACCGAGCCCGACCCGTGCTCAGCCCTAGGTACAAGGGTGAAGATGAAGGGGACGGGTAGGTTTTTTTTTGTTGTATGAGGATGAATTATCTTATTTTTTTCAAAGTTGAAGCTTTTTTTTCTTTTTGTTGGCAGAGGCTGACGTTGGAGAGGCCAAATGCTATTTTTAGAGTTTAGGGACCACTCTTGCACATTTTTGAATCCCGTGGGACAAAAAGTGCTAATAAGCCAATAAATATTCAGCATAAAACTGATGTATTTTATATTACACCCAAAATAATCCAGCATGGTTTTTAACAATGTAACTATCGATGGCACAAGTAAAATTTGCTGGTAATACATATTTTAACTACTAACATCTTTATTTTAGCTTTACCAATTCCTGTAACCAGCACTGAATATTGAAAAGAAAACAGGTTTCGAATTTTAGTAATACGTTGAACCTGTTGCTGAGAGCTTATGAGAGAGAAACAATGACGCAAATCAAAGACGCTCCAGTCTCATCTACTGCTTTCTTTTTCCGTATGTTAAATAGCCAAATTTAGTGATAGACCCTCATAATACTTCTCGAAGTTCATAAACTAAAAATGCCTATCATCTGCATGAAGAAGTCTTGCTTCTCTCCAGCATCATGGTGAAATGCAACAGAAGCAACATTATTTACAAGTTGTGATACATAGCATAAAATCAGTGAAGCCCCAGTAAAGAAATGATCCAGTCAATGTTGCTGTCCTACTTGAATTTAAAAGACAAACCAGCCCATGAACTCCCAACATCAACGTACCCGCAGCAGGGACATTGACAAGAACACAGTAGTGTGTCTAGCCTCTCAACCAAGTGTTTCTATAAGATGAATTGTCACGCAGAGAAGCATCATGGGGCTTGTACTCCATAACATAGCTGTGAGGAAGCTTCAAGTGACGCTTGATTGAATCTCTCAGAGCCATTACAGCCTTTAGTGAGAAAGCAGAAATGTTCAGGAAAACCATGAATGTATATTTGAACATGTGCACACACAAATAGAAACAGTAATAATGCCAACCTGATGATCAGATGCATTGCGATTCCAGACACTCAATATATCCTCATTGAAACGAATGCTTAGTACTGCACCACATATGTTATCCCCATAATCCAATTGGTCACCAACTAAGGCAAGAACCTGCAATTATCCGTGTAAAACATTCCAAATTTCAAGCCTCAAACAACAGATTGTGAAATCAAGTTCACGAAGCAAGAGAGATTCCAAATGGTAATTTGGCTGGTCTGCAACTTGCCATCATAAATAAACTTAGAACAGTACAGCAAACACTTTAGATCAACAAAATTAGGCAGAGACAAAACAGAAAATTTCATTAATTGCAATTACATTTGCATTAACATCACAAGAATCAGCACTATTCAACCATATAACATCATGCTACACAGAGTACAAATCATAGCTATATATCCCAGTAAGCAGTGAGTTGGCATTATCCACTATAAGGTTTATGATAAATTGATTGAGTGCGAAGTGGTTTAAACAAAGGAAAGGGACCTCAGGATTCAAAGCAATTCATATAGAATTGACATTGGAGAATAGAATTACTTTCTTAATCTATTTTAAAAATGCTTCCTTCCACCTCAAAATATCAGGAAAACCTGAACAGATAATTATTCATTAATTAGTTCATATTACGTAGTTTGCACGAATTCAAAGATGATAGAAACTGAAAACAGAATAGTATTTCTATTATCACACTCTGAGGTATTAGGGAATTACAGAGAAACTAGAGAACAGAAAAGAAATCAGACAAATGTTATGTTCTCTACCCTTAGCCTGAGCCACCTCAATTACCAATGATGGCCTAACCTCTCTCTCACCCTCCCGTTCCTCATATGCATCCTCCCTCCCCATGGCTCCTGTATCATCCTCACCAATCTCTCTCCTACATGTGTTCATTCTGTAAGCAGCCCTCCAAACAAACTGAATTCCACCTTTTCCTTCAACATTTCCTGTCCTATCCTTACTCTTATTTTTCCTTCTATATACCCTCAAAGGAGTGGCGCGGGTCCAACAGAAGACAAGTACAATATATAGAAGCCTAGCAACTCAAATAATTATACTGAAGGACAAAAAATATGACAGCAACAAAACCAAACCCATTATCATGTGGCGTTCCTAGATGGATAGGAGGTAAGAGTAGTTCTCTCTTAAGGGCAAAAAATCATTGATTGCTTGAGTTAATCTTGTCCTCCAAGTAGGGTTACACTAAAGATCAATGTCTGACAGTTTAGGTTGTCCACTTCATATCAGGGCTGAGCAGCGTGCGGGTTCAGTCAGATTCGGGCCCAAAACACCCAATCCGACTACAACATATTCTGGACCGTTCCCGACCTTTTCTACGTTCAGATTGATCGGGTGCGGGTCAAGCCGGTGAATGGATTGTTCGGGTGGGTTAGCACGGTTGTGAAGTCATATCATTCCATAGATCAAAAAAAAAACTTCACGGTACAAATTGAGAAAAAAAAAAATTAAAAAAGGGAAGAAGAACCTTAAGGTAAAATTTGGTCACATCTCTCCGTGACACATGCAAGAAGCATCCTGAGAAAATACAAGAGATGAAATGTTGATGGCACAAAGAGGAGCTTGATGGCGATCAGATGAAGGCAGAAGCTCAATGGTCGCTTTGATCGCCCTTCCGGTGGTCTTCATCTCCCTTGCAAGCGATGCTGGCGGCATGTGTGGGGCGTCGTAGGTAGCTTCTTCCCCTTTCTGGTTTCATTTGTCTATAGGTCATCATTTGGTTGGTGGATGTGTGGGGGCATGCAATGGAATATGGGGGAGATTGTGTTGCAGTGATGAAGAGGTTTGTAAAGAAATGAAGGGTTCATAGACTATAATCTTTGTTTTGATGAGGGAGACGGAGAGACAATAGACATAGAAGGGTAGGAAGTAAAATTATTAATGAGGAAGATTAGAGATAGGTGACCCTTAACTTGTTCTCGAGGATAAGAGGAGAGAAAAAGACTCAAGTGAGCTTCACGCTAGTATAGCCTGCCTCGTGCAGAATGCAAGATATCATATCTTGGTAAAAGGATAGTGTGAAAAGTAACTTTTAATATTATTAAATATTTTTCTACCTTACTTTATCAATGTATAGAAACAAGGAAGAAAGAGAATAATTGCAACGTTGCAAAGCCATTAGCTTCATTCACTACATAGAAATAATTAATTGCCATTTACTTTTCTAGCCTTTGCTCTGACCATGATAAGACATAGGAGACAAGTGCAACTCTATTTTTTAAACAATACATGCACTACTACATGGTCGGGTTCGGGTACCGATGATATAAAAAATTCAAATCCGGACCCGCCCGCATCTAACCGTTGCAACTTGTTTCTTCCAATTTTCCACCCGTTTCCCTTTTTCACTTTTCGGATATATCGGGTTCAGGTCGAAATGGGTTATATGCTCACCCCTACTTCATTTTACATATTACACAACAAATGTTACACCCCGGGAATTCAGTAGCAGGTCTGATCTGGGGATGGGCCCGAAGGGTGACACTTTGGGGCATCATAGGCTGAATGGGCCTAAGGTTTGGAGGGTTATTCTAGAAAGGGTAAAAAGGGGAATACTTAGTAACTCCCTAACAGAAAGGTGAGAGAGGGAAAGGATTGTAATCACCAAGTATAAGAAGGCAAATCAGTAAGGTTGAGAGGTTATCTTAGATCATAGTTTGTTGAGAGAATGAGTAGGAAGCAATAGCTTCCTATAGGAGCCTAGCTTTGGTCAGATTAGGATACATTTCCCTATCTGTGTATTGCCAATGTCATATCTATAAACAATCTTCGTTCCAGTCCTTGCTTTACTTACAGTGTTTCAATTGTTAGGCACTTGGGTTCTTAACAAAATGGTCCGACCTGCCGGATGATCTTCGCCGGAACCAGCAAACCAAGACCCAGATGGAGGCGAGAGTTGGCGCGATGGCGAATGAGCTCGCGGAGATGTGCACATCGCTGGCTGCAGTGGCAATGGCTGTCAAGGATCTTCCTGCGACGATTGCTGCAATGCTGGAAGCTGCGCCGGAGAAAGATTCAGCGATGGAAGAAGTGATTCCGAACCTCACCTTTGAATCAGAGGGAAGAATTTTGCTGCAAACGAAGGGGCTGAGTACTGGTCTTCGGAAAGAATTACAGAAAATAGGGAAAGGAGCCGAAATTGGTTCCCAATTTGTCGATTTAGGGCTCGAAGGTTCGAGAAATCCAGAATCAGGGAAGAAGGGAAGCAAGATCTTACTTTTCCCAAGCGAAGGAGCAACTGCAAATGAGGCAGTACCGGAAGCCACCATGCGACCGCCACAAAAACCGCCAGATTCAGATCTGCACACGGCGGCGTACCTAGCGCATGTGGCGGCGAGATTAGAGGCCCACGGCGCACCGGTGGCGGAGGCGCGAGAGGACGCAGCTGTTGGAGGCTCACAACATTTCAATGCTAGAGGTTTGGAACGTCAGGAGCAAATCAAAGCTGGGACTCACCTTTCTCATGGGCCAAGCCCAACTTTCAAACTGGTGGAAGTGGGCCAAGCAAAGGATTGGGCCCAAATGGCAAAGAAGACACATGGGCATAACCATGAAGGGAAAACAGAGTCTTCTACTCCTGCGTTAATCTCTGGTTTCCCCATAGTTCAAGCAACAAGTGCTGAATTCAATGAAGGATTCTTGACTCCTTCATCATCTTCGCTGGCTTCACCATCTTCACCGACGGAATTTGAGGCTGATACATCTTTTTCTTCGCCAATTTCTGATTCGGTGGACATGGATATGGTGCAAGAATCAAGTGTTGAGATTGAAGGCGTGGTCGCTGTAGATTCATCCTCACCGCCATACCTTGATGCCGCTACTCTTGATTCGACTTCTCTTTCATCAATTTGTGATTCACACACGATGCAAGCTTCATCTCTCTCGTTCTTTGCTGACCAAGAACTCGAATTTCCGGAGTGGAAACCAAAGGTTGAGGCTTTCAATTTTGGTACCTTCGACAATGGTTTCTCTGATTTCGACAAGGAGGGAACACCTATCGTGAAGGTTGTTGATTCAGACTTTGTGTTGCATTCGCATCTCCTTGTTTCCTTTGCTGTAGATGAAAGGGTTTATGAGAAGACCTATGATAACCTGCATTTCTCTTTCTTCGCCGATCGACGTCTTCATGTTCCGCCAGGGAAACCAGCAACAAATCCTTTCATCTTTGGCACTTTCAACACGGACTTCTTGGACCCTTCTCCATTCTCTGCACTTCAGCCACTTGAGTTTGTCGCGATTCATACTTGTGCTCCTATCAAAGTGATGAGCATAGACCTTCAATTAAGAAGGTGTATGAGAGAAGAAACAAGAGGAAAGTCACAACTTAGTGTGACTGTTATTGTTAGTTGATTTGTCAATAAACAGCTGGCATGGTTAGTTGTTTCTGTTAGAGTACAGCTGGCTAATTCTGTTAATAGTTGTGATTCTGTTAGAACTACTGAGTAGTATAAATAAGGGAAAGGGGGAAGTTACAGGTAGTTATTCAGTTGGTTAGGATTTGGGAGATTCTGGATCTCGAATTCCAGAGGCTAGGGTTCTTGTTAGTGTTCTTGATTCTTCTGTGTAATTCCTGAGAATTCAACCTCAGTACTTGAGGATTGAGTCTCTGTGTTCTTCAATAAACCAGTAGCATTTCTGTGAGTTCATCAATTGGTATCAGAGCTCCATCCAGGAGCTGTGGTATCGATTTGTCTATGGTAGCGAGCAGAATGGAAGCCAGAGTGGAAGCGATTGAGAGATTCATTGAGGTTCTGAATCGCGATCGCGAGGAAGAACGCAGGAATCGCGAAGAAGACAGGAGGATTCGCGACGAAGAACGGAGAGAGCGTGCGATCGAGCATGAACGCATGGAGCAGAGGTTTCGCAATCTGGAAGCGATTGTCGAGACGATGACGCGCCGGCGAGTCGGCGAGCACGGCGACAGCGACGGCGAGCAAGAACGCCGACGAATGGAGGAGGAGCGCACCGTGAACGGAGGACAACCGGGAAGCGTAAGAGATGAAGCTGATGCGCGAGAGAATCTTCAGCGCACTGCAAATGCACAAACAGAGCGTTGGAGGAAGCTTGACATTCCAGTTTTCCAGGGTGAAGAAGATGCGTACAGTTGGATTCAGAAATTGGAACGCTACTTCCGACTGAAGGGAGCGACTGAGGAAGAGAAGGTACAAGCGATTATGGTGGCCTTGGATGGAAAGGCATTGAGCTGGTACCAATGGTGGGAAACCTGCAACCAGGTGACTACTTGGACCAAGTTCAAGGAAGCCATGCTGGAACGATTTCAACTCACCTCGAATTCTAGTCCATTTGCGGCTTTGCTGGCTTTGAAGCTAGAAGGTACTGTTGAAGAGTTTGTAGGACAATTTGAGAGATTTGCAGGAATGCTCAAGGGAATTGATGAAGAGCATTACATGGATAATTTTGTTAATGGACTCAAGGAGGAAATTGCAGCAGAAATCAAGCTCTATGAGCCCAAATCTCTAACAATCATGGTCAAGAAAGCCTTGATGGTGGAACAGAAGAACCTGGCTGTGAGCAAGGCTGGAATTGGCAGTACTAGCAGGTATAATTCCTCTTTCAAACCACCTTTTAGATCCACAACTTTTCAGAAATCTGTGCAAATTGATACTGGACAGAAGAGTGGTAGTGGTAGTGTAACTCAGGGCACAGTGCAATCATCTAGTGGTAGTGTTAATGAGAGAGTAGGAGGTAAGCCAGCCAGGGGAGGAGTTTACAGAAAACTCACTGGGGAAGAGATGAAGGAAAAGTTGAGAAAGGGGGAGTGTTTCAGATGTGATGAAAAGTTTGGACCAAACCATATCTGTAAGAATAAGCAATTCAGGGTAATGTTGCTGAGGGATGATGGTGAGGAAGAAGAGATTGAGACACTAGAGCCTCTCACTGAAGAAATTGAGGAAGCTATGGAGTTAAAGCACTTGTCACTAAACAGTATACAGGGAATTTCTTCAAGGAAATCTCTCAAGGTTTGGGGAAAATTGAAAGGAACTGCCATAGTGGTGCTGGTAGATTGTGGAGCAACACATAATTTCATTTCTCAATCCTTGGCAAGAGAAATGGAGTTACAAATTACAGAAACTCCAGCTTACACAGTAGAAGTAGGGGATGGACATGTAGTGAAAAGCAAGGGGGTGTGTAAGAATCTCAGTGTGCAGATTCAAGGATTTGTGGTAACTCAAGATTTCTTTTTGTTTGGATTAAGAGGAGTGGATGTTGTGCTTGGTCTAGAATGGCTAGCAGGATTGGGGGACATCAAAGCCAATTTTGAAGAGCTGACCTTGAAGTTCAAACTGGGAAATAAAAAGGTAGTCCTCAAAGGGGAGCCTGAATTGCTGAAGAAGAGAGCTTCCATGAATGCATTGGTTAAAGCCATTCAACAGCAGGGAGAGGGATATGTGCTTCAATATCAAATGTTAGAAAAAGAGGTGGCTCAAGCAGAGGAAACTCCAGAGTTGTTGAAGGCAGTTTTGTCAGATTTTCCAGCACTGTTTGCAGCACCTACTGAATTGCCCCCTCAGAGAAGACATGACCATGCCATTCATCTGAAAGAAGGTGCATCCATTCCCAACATTCGGCCTTACAGGTATCCCCATTACCAAAAAAATGAAATAGAAAAGTTAGTGGCTGAAATGCTCAATGCTGGAATCATTAGACCTAGTATTAGTCCATATTCAAGTCCAGTGATTTTGGTTAGGAAGAAAGATGGTAGCTGGAGATTTTGTGTAGACTATAGGGCTTTGAACAAAATCACAGTCCCTAATAAATTTCCTATTCCAGTCATTGATGAACTCTTAGATGAGATTGGTCCAGCTAGAGTGTTTTCTAAAATTGATCTGAAATCAGGATATCATCAAATTATGATGAAGGCAGAGGATGTGGAAAAGACAGCATTCAGGACCCATGAGGGCCACTATGAGTTTTTGGTGATGCCCTTTGGCCTCACCAATGCTCCTTCCACTTTTCAGTCTCTGATGAATGAGGTGCTGAGACCAGTTTTGAGAAAGTGTGCTCTAGTTTTTTTTGATGATATTTTGATTTACAGTTTGACCATGGAGGAACATGTTGTTCACTTGACACAAGTTCTGCAATTGATGGACCAACATGATCTTAAAATCAATGGTAAGAAGAGTGTGTTTGGAAGGGGCCAGATTGAATATCTAGGACATGTGTTATCTGCTGGAACTGTGGCAGCTGATCCAAAGAAATTGGAAGCTATGTGGTTGTGGCCAGTCCCTAAAGACTTGAAGAGCTTAAGGGGATTTCTAGGTCTTACTGGATACTATAGAAGGTTTGTCAAGGATTATGGCAAGATAGCTAGGCCTTTGACACAGCTACTGAAAAAAGATAGTTTTCAGTGGGGACCTAGTCCCCAACAGGCTTTTGAAGCTCTTAAGCACACTTTGACAGAGATACCTACTTTGGCTGTTCCAGATTTTTCCAAGGTCTTTGTTCTGGAAACAGATGCTTCGGGTACTGGTCTAGGAGCAGTTTTGACTCAGGAAGGGAAGCCTCTGGCTTTCTGGAGTGCTACACTCTCAGATAGAAGTCAAGCTAAATCAGTTTATGAAAGAGAGTTAATGGCAGTGGTCAGAGCTGTCCAAAGGTGGCGGCATTATCTCTTAGGAAGGCATTTCATAATTAGAATAGATCAAAAGAGTTTGAAGTTCCTTACTGAGCAACAGGTTGTGGGAGAGGGGCAGTTCAAATGGATTTCCAAACTCTCAGGTTATGACTTTGAGATACAATATAAGCCTGGGAAGGACAATTCAGTTGCTGATGCCATGTCCAGGAGAAGCTCATATTGTGCATTGTCAGTTCTTAAGGTGAATGACTTTGAGGAGTGGCAAACTGAGATGTTGCAAGATCCCAAGCTACAGGCCATTGTACAAGATCTGATTGTGGATCCTGAGGCTCATAAAGGGTATACCTTGAAGGATCACAGGTTGTTTTATAAAGGAAAGTTGGTTCTGTCCAAGCAATCTTCTAGGATTCCAATTCTTTGCAAAGAGTTTCATGCTTCTTTGTTGGGAGGACATTCAGGGTTCTTTAGAACCTATAGAAGGTTGGCTGCAGTGGTGTATTGGGAAGGGATGAAGTGACATAAGAGATTTTGTGGCAGAATGTGACACATGTCAAAGAAACAAATTTGACAATCTCTCCCCTGCAGGGCTGCTTCAGCCATTACCTGTACCTACTCAGGTTTGGACAGATGTGTCCATGGACTTTATTGGTGGTTTGCCTAAATCTAATGGCAAGGATACAATCTTAGTGGTGGTGGATAGGCTGACAAAATATGCTCATGACCTATGCAAATAAGAAGAGGAGGGATGTGGATTATCAAATTGGTGATGAGGTTTTTCTCAAGTTACAACCTTATAGAAGGAGGTCTTTGGCCAAGAAAATGAATGAAAAATTGAGTCCTAGGTATTATGGACCCTATCCTATTGTAGCAAAGATTGGGGCTGTGGCTTATCGACTTGAGCTACCAGCTCACAGTAGAGTGCATCCTGTCTTTCATGTCTCTCTCCTCAAGAAGGCTGTGGGGACTAATTTTCAGCCTCAACCTCTCCCAGCAGCCTTGAATGAAGATCATGAGCTCTTGGTGGAACCTGAATCAGTGCTGGCTGTTAGGGAAACCACAATGGGCCAGATTGAGGTGCTAATTCAGTGGCACTCTTTACCTGCTTGTGAGAACAGTTGGGAATCTGCTGCCCAGCTCCATGAAGCTTTTCCTGATTTTCCCCTTGAGGACAAGGTGAAACTTTTAGGGGGGGGTATTGATGAGCATAGACCTTCAATTAAGAAGGTTTATGAGAGAAGAAACAAGAGGAAAGTCACAACTTAGTGTGACTGTTATTGTTAGTTGATTTGTCAATAAACAGCTGGCATGGTTAGTTGTTTCTGTTAGAGTACAGCTGGCTAATTCTGTTAATAGTTGTGATTCTGTTAGAACTACTGAGTAGTATAAATAAGGGAAAGGGGGAAGTTACAGGTAGTTATTCAGTTGGTTAGGATTTGGGAGATTCTGGATCTCGAATTCCAGAGGCTAGGGTTCTTGTTAGTGTTCTTGATTCTTCTGTGTAATTCCTGAGAATTCAACCTCAGTACTTGAGGATTGAGTCTCTGTGTTCTTCAATAAACCAGTAGCATTTCTGTGAGTTCATCACAAAGACACACAAGTCATGGAGGCTGGTGGTGAACTATCTTTAAGGACAGAAAGTTTTTTCATGAAAAATTTGGTGGTGTATAGTGTTTGTTGTGCAATCGCTAGTTTGTTTTCATCACCAGTTTTAGCAACTGAGTTCTGTCAAGAACAGCTGAGGGTGCAGCCTTGTGGTAAGGAAAGAAGTACCACAGAATATCAGATTGTGACTCTAGTCATTGATTTTTCACCAATAGATAATGGGTTGGTATTAAAGAGGGAGACTACTTCACAATATGTTTAGAAGATCATATGACTGAGATTGTTCTTCCGCCTTTTCCAATGGATACCTTGAAGATGGAAAAGCATGATGGTGTGTCCCTTAAGGATGTGGAATTTTTCTGGAATACTCGTGTTTCTCACCATTCAATCCCTTGTGAGGTAACTAAGATATCATCCACGGGGAGCGTAATGGAAGCAGTAGATGGAGGTTCAATGCTACTTCAACCACTTTGCTTAAACTGGATTTGTCCCCATGATGAAGAAAGTTCGCCCAACACTTTATGCATATGGTACTTTTTCCAGTTGCCACAATGGGATCCAGGTAGAAACAGTGTTGATCACCGTTGGTTTGGTGGCAGATCTGTCGATAAAGCTACTTGGGAGGACATCATCACTTTCAAGAGTCAATCCCCATCTTTCAACCTTGAGGACAAGGTTGCAGTTGCAGCAGCGGGTATTGTTAGACGCCGGGAATTCAGTAGCAGGTCTGATCTGGGGATGGGTCTGAAGGGTGACACTTAGGGGCATCATAGGCTGAATGGGCCTAAGGTTTGGAGGGTTATTCTAGAAGGGGTAAAAAGGGGAATACTTAGTAACTCCCTAACAGAAAGGTGAGAGAGGGAAAGGATTGTAATCACCAAGTATAAGAAGGCAAATCAGTAAGGTTGAGAGGTTATCTTAGATCATAGTTTGTTGAGAGAATGAGTAGGAAGCAATAGCTTCCTATAGGAGCCTAGCTCTGGTCAGATTAGGATACATTTCCCTATCTGTGTATTGCCAATGCCATATCTATAAACAATCTTCGTTCCAGTCCTTGCTTTACTTACAGTGTTTCAATTGTTAGGCACTTGGGTTCTTAACAACAAATGGGAGAAAAAAACCTTATTGAGGGGAACCTATTGGTAAATTATTTTCGTATACTGTGAAATCAGAAATAAGTTAATTTAATATTGCACAAATCTTCTAGGAAAGAAATGTAGGTCCAATATATATCGTTCACACTAGTCTTCCACCCAAACATCAGCAATTGCAAGAACAAGAAGAATTCATTCTTTGACTTGAAGAAACATGCTTTTCATTTCATTTAATGCTTACAGAGGCTTCTGAAACATTTCCCCAACCCAAACTTAATGCCAAAACTGCCCAGTTGAAACCTTATCAACATAAAATGGATGGGCAGTTAAGAACTAAGTGGTAAATAGAGATCATACTCTATAAATAAAGCAATTAAGAGAATTTCTAAATAATTTATTGGAACTTCAAAATAGGCTTTTTGTCTTCAGTTTCAATTATGTTGAACATCATCAACAAAAGCCTTTGAGGCCCATAGAGAATCTCAATTACTTGAATATAGGCCCCGTTTGGAAAAACAGCTTAATTAAGCACTTATGGTCATAAGCGCTTATGTCATAAGCGCTTATTCATAAGCTATTTTTGAAAATTTATTGAAATAAATTAAAAATAAGCTGTATATAAGCATAAGCTGTTTTTCATAAGCTATCCTGAGTAGCTTATGAAAATAAGCTGAAAATAGCTTATGGCAGGTCATAAGCTGTTTGCATAAGCCCTCCCAAACACTGGCATAAGAGCTTATGCTGTCAGATAAGCTCAAATAAGCTCTTCCAAACTGGGCCATAGTACAATTTTAATGGCAAATATATACAGCAATAAGAACAACTAATACTTGTCAAGCATAGTGGAATCAACGACGGGCAATAATTCATGTCATCGAGAAATTGGTTTTGGGTGTATAAAAAATTAAGTAAAACTATTTAGTGCAAGTACAAAATTAAATAACAACACAACTGAATTAAAGTACTTGCATTTTCCATAATCATACCAATTCATCATGGAAGAGACAAAAAAGCTCAGAAGAAAATATTGTCACTTACCAGGTCTTCCCAAAAACGACCTGAGACAACCTTTTTGAATCGTATAATCCATTTACCACCATTGCAGTTAGCAGAGTCCTTCAAAACAAGTCATGCAGTGGGTCATAAAAAATTAGAAAACATCTAAAGGACACACCATCATTTTCCCTCTAAAAACAGAACTACTCATAAATTCTTCAGAAAATAAAAATGCAACTTAAGCTGCTAAGGCTATTAATGTATCAACCTCCCATAGAGGACGAATTCCTTCTTTGAAAAGGTGCAGATCTGTTGGACTAGGCAAAGTAGAAGGACGAGCAAGATGGCAATAGCAAACCCAAAATCCTTCAACCTACAACACAAACAACTGCAAAGTAAAAACAAATGGCAATGGACTTATATCCAGCTACAATCTGAAGGAGTTTCAAAAAAAAAAGCTACAACCTGAAGCATAGCAAAGATCTTACCGTACTGAAATCAACAATTTTCTTTATGTTGTCCTCATATGATGTTTGAGTTCGAACTCCTGGACTTCGCCGCGTGTACCAAAATACAAATTTGTGCTGCTCATA
Source organism: Lotus japonicus (assembly GCF_012489685.1). NCBI lineage: Eukaryota > Viridiplantae > Streptophyta > Magnoliopsida > Fabales > Fabaceae > Lotus > Lotus japonicus. The sequence continues at coordinate 38,037,651 of NC_080042.1, forward strand.
GAAATCAACAACACATAATAAAGCAACCGAAATGTCAAATTCCACCAACAAGAACCTCTAGGAAGGGGAAGAGAGACAGGAAAATAAACATAACCACCTGGCTCAATCAACAAGAATGTCAAACCATTAATATCCTGAATCTACACAACATTGCATAACCATATCTCATATATCAGCTTAAAAGAAGTACAACCTAATACAGCAAATCCAACATAGCTTTCAATAAACCATTTCAGAGTGAAAAATCAATATTCTGGAACTGTAGTCACACACACACACACATATATATCAAAAGAGCTTCTCTTAATCAAAAACCTCAATAAAACAATCTAAACTTTAATTTCTTTACCCACCCATCCTCCCCAGAAATAACATGCCCACAACCAAATCTTTCAATAGGTTAATGTCGATTACAACACAGCATGTCTAGTGGTTAATATTTTGGGAAAGAGTTCATTAACATATTAATCAATGGTGAAAGGAACTGTACATTGGATCTAAAATCACCGGCATATATATTCTTATCACACACAGAAGTAGTAGGTAGATCTTCTATTACATTGTACCAAAAAAAAAAAAAAAAGATCTTCTATTACACCATTAAACCTCGTATGAAGTTACAAAAATTAAAATAAAACAGGCGTCAATCACCACCCTTTTCATTTCATGAACTGCATACTTTTTATTAGCAGAAGGAAAATGAAAAAGAAAAGGCTAGATTGGGATTTAAGTAAAAATTGCCCTAAATTCGAAGGAGTACAAGTAATAATAATTTGGCTTTGTAGTGTTTGAGCGATTAAACAGTGAAGAAACAGAACCTTTAAGGGGTGAAGGCCAGCTTTGAGGTCACGTGCTTGTCGCTCTTCGGCTTCTTCGTTACAGTAGTTGTTGGCATCAGGTGCAAGCTGAGAGGGAGAGTCTGCGATTTCGGAGTTATGGTTCATGTTGCTCTCTGATTCCTTCTTCTCCGCTGTCAAATCCATTAGCGCTTCCTACAACCCTAATCCCCTTTTCTCTTTCCACGTTCAGTGTCGAGGTTCAAAGAGAGTAAAATTTAGTGGTTTTGCTTTATATACATGTACTTGAACCTTTCTTTCACTCGACGAAGCAATAAAATTAGAGTAAAGGGTCATCTTGATCTCTGGCTGTGTTCACTTATGACAAATCTGTCCTCATACTTTAGAAATTATCTTTTTCTCGTCCCTGAATGTGTTACCGTCGGTTAAATTAGTCCTTGGTTGAGTTTTCCGTTAGTCCCTGAGACGGAAAACTCCAAGTGTCATCATTTTTCCCACATTGGCATCCTACGTGGCTCTCCAACGGTCAGAATACAAGATTCGAAACCCGTCAATTTAGTCCTTGTCCCTAATCTACAAAATCACCCCAATTCTTAACCCTGGAGCCCCAAATCAGAAACCCTAGTAAAAATTAACACAATCCTCAATTTTCACAATTCTCAAAACTAAAGTCTAGATTAACACAATCTATTATAAAACCTAAACACCAAAACTAAAGTAAAAATTATAAATTTACCCCAATTGTCAGAATTCTTAGAATCCATCCTAAATCAAACACACTCTTCATTAAAACTCATCCTTTATTAACTTTACATGAGAAACAAATCCCATGAATCTAATAAAGAGAAAATAGAAAAAAGAAAAGCACTCAGTTGCTAGTATAAATAGTAGAGCAAGGCTAACAAAAATATTCTCAACCCAACAAAGAATAAACAACCCCACCCATAGACAAGTACAGAAATGATGATAACCCATCAATGGAGCCAAAAGATACCAATCTTGTTGTGAAGAAACAACATTAGCTTAAACAAATATGTCTCTTGATACATATAATGGATAAACCTCTTGTTAATTTCAGAATAGTACTTCACCTTGCAAATAAAAGGAAAAATGAATCACACAACATCCATCCCCTTCAATCGAACCCAGAAGCCTCCGTTGATGATGTCGTTCGACCCAACCGTCGTGTCCACCACCACGCCATGTCGTTGCCATGGCCTCCATCTCCTTCATTTCCGAGTTCCACCGTAAGGCAATCCAGCTACCACCGTGAGTTCTCCACGTCTCGCCGCACCTAACCACTTCAAGCTCCATTGTGAACCCAGAGAGAGGAACCTCTGTCAGCGCACCAGATTTGACCACCACGCCACGCGTCGCCGCTTGCCTTCACTGTAGGAACCCACCGTCGAAGCCATTGCTTCACTCCACCCCGTGAACCATCTCCTTCTCCACCACATTACTCCACCATAAAGACCCTTCGATTGCTCTTCATCTCTCTCCGGTTCTCTCATTTGAGGAAGTGATAGCAAATTTGGATCTGCCATCAACATTCATCACTGATCGACACTGCTGCTCCAGAACACTCTTTGTTGTTTACTTCAGAATCGGTTTTGCAAGACACTGAAAGGCAAAAAAAATTAAGGAAGTGGTGAGGTTGATGAAGGGGGTATTTTTGTGTTGGTTCTGGAGAATGGAAAGAAGAATGATGATTTTGGTTTTTCTGGGTTTATGTTCTTCTTAGAGGAAGAGATTAATGTAAAATTTCATAATTTGGGGATTTAGGGTTCCGAGGGACTAAATTGACTAAGGTGACATAATAAGATCTTGGTTAAAAAGCACTTTTGGCCCCTGATATTTTAAGTTTGTGCAAATTCTGCCCCTACTTTATTTTTGTCGATGTTTTTACCCCTCATGTTTTCAAACAGTGTACTGTCTACCCCTCCGTCAGTCAGACGTTAAAAAACTAACAGAATGAGTTGATTTGACTTTTCTTTTATATATTTTTTTGACCTGCCACATGGAAATTACAAGTGAAATTGGAAAAAGGGGGCTTGGGAAATTCAAACTCAAGACCTGTAAGTAGCAAAACATGCATTTAACCAGTTCAATTACATACATAATTGATATATACATCAAGCAAATTTAATTTATATCATTTCCTTGATCATCATCAACTTCATATACTCCTCTTCATCTCTCCAATCCACTCAGGAACCTCTTGTGAGAAAGCCTGACTGACGGAGGGGTAGATGGTGCACTGTTTGAAAACATGAGGGGTAGAAACGTCGACAAAAATAGAGTAGGGGCAGAATTTGCACAAACTTGAAACATCAGGGGTCAAAAGTGCTTTTTAGCCTAAGATCTTAGTCATTGATCACGTGGCGTGTAAAAAACGGTGCCATTTGGCATTTTCCGTCTCAGGGACGAACGGAAAACACAACCAAGGACGAACTTGACCGACGACAACAGATTCAGGGACGAAAAAATATCATTTCCAAAGTATGAGGACTGGTCCGTCATAAGTAAACACAGTCAGGGACCAAAATGACCCTTTACTATCAATAAAATTAAGTTGGCGATTGCACTTTTGATCCATAATTTATACCTTTTTGTTTGAAAGTCGTCCCTAATAAAAAATAGGGTTTATAGTCGAATTAGTCCCTAAGTTTGTAAGCGATTTTAATTTTAGTCATCTAACGAAAAATGATGTTTGTGGCAGTGATTTTTATAATTTATGGCGGTTTTTAACCACCACTAAATGTCACTTTTCATTCGAGGTACTAAAATCAAACTTGCTTACAAACTTAAGGACTAATTTGACATTAATCCTAAAAATAATTACAGTTTTATCCCCACTAAAATCTCGGTTTGTAGATTTGATTTTCCGTCTCATTTCTGTCCGGAAACTAACATAATGTTTGGTTGGAGGAGAATGAGGGGAGAGGAGCAGAGGGTTTTTCTTAAACATAACTTGTTTGATTCAATTTTAAGGAGGAAATGAGAATGAAGGGGACCTAAACCCCCTCATACCTCAATTTTATGACCCCTCCTGACATGGAGAGAAGAGGAGGGAAAAATTCTAAGGCTCGTTTGGTACGTCGTATTAAGCATGATTGTAAGACCCGGATTTTCGGAACAAGTTAATTTCCGACTCACGCGTGGAATCAGTGTAAGCGTGACAGGAGTTTGATATTTGAGAAAGATTAATGAAGAAGAAAGTTCAGGAATTGCTCGAGGAATGTGGCGTTGTTTCTTTCGGAGCTAGTGCGAGTCGTCTGCACACCTGCCTTATGGCGAGCATGTCCAGAATAGGCTATTTCGCTCTTAAAGCAACGTTTTAAGTGAGATTTCGAACTCTTGGAAAATTTAAAGTTTCTCTTTATTTTTCCATCGACCAGCGTTTCATTTCGGAACTCTGGACTGTACGCACGATAGGTTTAACTTTTCGGATGTCCGCCGACGCTAATTTCTTTGCTTCGAAACCTTAGTTTTGAGCGAAGGATGAAGACTTTTTCTATTCGGGACATCTAACGAAGATTCCGTCCGCGTTGCCAGACTTGTTTCGACATTTCCAATCTTTCTTCTGTTGGAAGTTTTGTCGTCTGAGCATCACAGCAAAAAGTAGTTTTTCGGGACAGACTAACTTACACCGCTTTTGGCGTTTTGGATATCGTTTTTCCCAAATCTTAGATATTTGTTTTGAGTTCTGGAATTCTGACGCCAGAATCTCTCTTAGAATTCCACGTTGATCGTGCTGCAAAAATCGGAATCGCGAAATTTTCATTTTCCCGCGATTTCGCCTGCCTATAAATAGCTCAAAAAGAAAAAATTCCTTCATTTTCCTCCATTAGTGGCCCAAATTCGTGGAGAGCAAGGGGGGAGGAGATTTTCGCGAAAACTTGACCAATCTTCGTGCAGTTCGTCCCTACTTCTAGGTATCAAGGTAACTAACACGATTCCTACCTCTGATTGTTGTTTCTGTTGCGTTTCTGAAGTCGTTTCTGTGCTCTAAGTTTTGAGCTTTTTCTAAAATTATCCGATTTCTCTGATTTCTCGCTTGGGTTATGTTCCTTACGTTCCCCTGAGTCTAAAACCTCTGTCAGTAAACGCTGATTGTGATCCAGTTGTCCAGGATCTGAAAAACTGTTTCAAAACCCTTTTTGTCTCACATTTCGAAACTTTATTGTCGAAAAGACTTAATCTGACTTCGTGCCTTTAGGATTTGTTGTCACGGATGTCATGAGGATCATTGCTGTCAAATTTGTTTTCAGAACTGATAACTTTGAAGTTTTGAGCCTTTATTTTGGACCAAAATGCCCCTGGATAGTCGTATTTCGGCCCGATTGTCCGAAAATTGTTCTGACAGTTTCTTTGCCTTAGTTTTACCCTAAAACTACCTTGTGAATTGATTTGATCAAAGAAAAAGAGCCGAAGCCCTTTTTCCTTTGAGGCCGTGGACTATTTCCTTTAGGGGGGAGTTTTTCGGTTTCGAAAACTTGTCTTTTCGTACCTGATTGTCCTATTCTGAAGCTTTAATGCTTTGTCTATCGTTTATGTATTGTTTTGCGATCGAACTAATCGATTTTGTTTGGTTTCTGCTTTGTTTTTCTCCGAGGTTCAGTTGAGGGAACTTTGGAAGACTCAGAGCAATTGTTTGAGGAGAACTTTGTTTGCGAAGCTGGAACAGCTCGAGGTTAGGGCAACTTACTATATCAGCTATGATTGCATGATAGGCGTCGATAAATTCGACCTATGCTTTATCTGATGTTGTATATGATGATGATTTCTTGTTATGATTGTTTCATAACTTATGATATTGATGATGTGTTGAATTGAGCGTTTTGACGCAACTTCGGAGTGGAGGTTCATTGATCCGGTGATCTTTGACATTTCGGGTTGGATGAACAAACCTAGGCAAGTCCAAATGTGGGGTTTGAGACTTAGCCATTTGTTGGGATTCGTTGGAATTCCTAGACTTTCCCCGGGAAATGTATTTTGGGTGGTTGATTTTTGGAAACTTAGAATGATAGAGCTTTCGAAAAATAAAGACTTGAGAAACTTAGACTTTGAGAAATAAACTCATAATTCGACTAATTTGAATTGAAATCATTTTTATTAACGTTTAAGCATAGGAGAACTGAAGGGGAAAAATATTTACGAAAGGCGGGGGAAAAGTCGACCTTTGTTGTGGGTTTGGAGAGTTATCGGAATTGGGAAAGCCACTAAGGTGAGCTATGGTGATGATTGAAAGTCACCGAGTACGTTAGTACTCTTGGGGAAGTGTTATGGAGCCGTGTTGTATTGACCGACACCTAGTGCTCTTGTTGTTTGGGCTGTGTTGTATTGACCGACACTAGACCCTTGTGTAATCTTGTTGGTGGAGTTGTGTTGTATTGACCGACACTAACTCTTGGGTTGTTTTGAGTTTGGGTCGGAGCAGTTTGTTATTTAGCCATCCAAAGGATGAGCCGGGAAGCTTCACTGAGGCGTGAGACTTCGTGAAAGCATGGAACTTCACTGAAGCGTGAGACTTCGTGAAAGTGAGTAAGCTTCACTGAGGCGTGAGACTTCGTGAAAGCAGAAACTTCACTGAGGCGGGAGACCTCGTGGAGACGGGAACCTTCGCTGAAACGGGAGACTTTGCGGAGGCGTGCACCTTTGCTGAAGCGGGAGACTTTGCGGAGGCGTGCAACTTCACTGAAGCGTGAGACTTCGTGAATGTGTGAGATTTCACTGAAGCGTGAGACTTCGTGAAAGCGTAAGACCCCATTGAAGCGTGAGACTTCATGGAAGCGTGAGATTTCATCGTCGTTTACCCTAGGGCAACGACAGGGAACATTGGTTTAGTTGGATACGTGTGTGTTGGGAGGACGATACATTGTTTGACTAACCTTATCACCTAACTTCATATGTTGAGATTATGATGATTTGATGTTGATGAACATCGTTAGGTATTAATGATTGAACTGTGTAGGAGATTCGAGAACATGCTATGTATATACCTTAGAGTAGGCAATACATAACTTATATGTATATATATACAACATATGTATATATCCCCTTTATCACAAGTTGATTGTATATCTATTGTATTCTGTAAGTTGACCCTAGCGCCTTGGCTTTGTTTGTATGTTTGTGTTTGGGCGGTCGGCCTGCTGCCAGATGTCGATGGCCGACTGGTTCTCGGTGGTCTCTCCCTCGGGGGGGGATCAGATATGAGCTGCAGGATCGGGATGCCCCACCGCTTGGGTGATCGATGTTGCTGGTCACCGGGCGACGTATCGGGGAAGGGTCATGGAGGACCGGACTGACGAGCGTGGACGTCTGACGAAAGGAGTTCTATGGCGCATGGAGTTGAGCTTCAACTTGCCGACTTCAGATCGTTGTGGGTTTGGCACTGGGAGGTTAGGTTTGGGCAGGCGTCATGTTTTGTGTAGAGCTCTGATTCGTTTTGCTTTTGGGATCGGGTAGGCTTCCGACGCATGACTTTTCGTGTGGTTCTCTTACTGAGGGATCACAGTGAGTCAGTTGGACCATAGGGGTCTTTGCTTAGGCCATATTGAGGCCGACTTTCTCCTAGTGGTTTGTAATTATAATTTTCTCACTTACACTTCTGGGTCTGTATATATTTGCCTACGGGCACACTACTTTGGAGTCACTGCGAGTGTGTGTGACGTGGAAGTGCAGCTGAGGCTGTACATGTTTATATTTGATGTATATCGGTTAGTTTAGTAGTTGGGTTTTGTCTTTACTTCCTTATCGTTTTGATTTAAAGGAAAGAAAACGAAAAAAAATTACCTGTTTTCCGCGTAAAGATTATTTTTGGTTACTAAAGTGACACCTGGAAATCGGGGTGTTACAATGATAGTATAATCTTATACAATACATGGACTTATTCATTGTTTCGTGCTCATAATGTATTATATAAGTTTAGACATCAATCTCCTCTTATACATTAAAAGGGTTAAGCTGTAAGATCAAGTTTTGATCGAGTAGTACAACTCTATGTTTTGATGATTACAAGTTAACATTTTAGTATGAACAATTATGGTACTCTAACGTGTTTTCTGAGTGTGCTCTTAACAGGCTTTGACCTTAACACAATCTCACACAAATCAGAAGCATTGTGCTTAAAGAGTGACTCAAGCAACGCTTTCGAAATCTCTATGTTCAATCTGAACAGTAGAAAAGCTTCAGAAGATCTGAAGTCAATCAAGCTCTGATATGGACTCAGCTCACTTGATGTTCTGAAGATCCAGACGTTCTGACAACCCAGACACTCTGAAGGTTCAGATGTTCTGATGGTGTAGAAGACTCTGAAGATCCAGAAACTGAAAAGTGAAGACTCTGAAGTCCAGAAGCAAAATGGCTCTGAAGACCAAGTACTTCTCCTCTGAGTTCAGAATCAGAAGATACAACGGTAAGAGGATCCATGCTTTTCTCTGACTCTGATCAACAAGCTTCACAAGTTCCAACACGAAGCATTCCTCTGATCAGAAGTCTACTAGGTTAAAGGTCAAGTCACTATCCAAAGTACAAAAGCAAATGTACTATCCTGACGACCTAACCTAACATTCTCAGGCACATCAGAAGCTGGAAATTCCAGATCTGCCCTCCAACGGTAGCATTCCCAAGCAATGTTCAAACCCTAATCCTTGGAGTATATATAGAGGCTGAAGATTGAAAGATGCGGTTGGAAGAATCTCATTCGCGCAAGCTATATAAAAATCTTCTAAGCATTCTTTCTTCATTGAATTCATTGTGTTTACTACAAGCTTTTTAGAAGCAATATCTTTGTAAACAATATTTCCTAAACAATTGTTTAGTTTACCTTTAGGAGATCAAGGTTGATCGGATCCTAGAGAAGACTAAGAGAGTGAATCTTAGTATGAGCTAAGTCAGTGTATTGTTAGTCACTTGTAGGTTTCAAGTGCAGTTGTAACAATTCTCTGATTAGCGGATTGCCTTCATTCTAAGAAGGAAGAAATCACCTTCACGGGTGGACTGGACTAGCTTGAGTGATTCATCAAGTGAACCAGGATAAAATTCTTGTATGCTTTTCTAATCTCTTATCTTAAGCACTTTACTTGTGTCTCGAAAGATTTGCTAAAATCTTAAGGTGGAAGTTTTATTCTGAAAACGCTATTCAAAGCCCCCCTTTCTACCTTTTTTCATACCTTCAATTGGTATCAGAGCGCAAGTTCTGATTACCACGCCTAACAGTGTTCAGTGATCCGGGCCGGTGCGAAAAACAAATGGCTACCACCAGTGAGATGCAAAAAGATTGTTACAATGCAAAGCCTCCCATGTTCGATGGTCAAAGGTTCGAATATTGGAAAGACATTTCTTTCTGGGCTTCGATGCAGATCTTTGGGATATCATTGTTGATGGCTATGAGCGTCCAGTTGATGCAGATGGCAAAAAGATCTCCAGATCAGAGATGACTGCTGAGCAAAAGAAGCTTTACTCACAGCACCACAAAGCTAGAGCTATTCTTCTTAGTGCTATTTCCTATGAAGAGTACCAGAAGATTACAGATCGTGAGTTTGCTAAGGGCGTCTTTGAATCCTTGAAGATGTCTCGTGAAGGAAACAAGAAAGTGAAAGAATCAAAGGCGTTGTCTTTGATCCAGAAGTATGAATCCTTTATCATGGAACCCAACGAGTCCATTGAGGATATGTTTTCCAGATTTCAGTTGCTTGTAGCTGGAATAAGACCTCTCAACAAAAGCTACACTACAAAAGATCATGTCATAAGGGTCATCAGATGTCTTCCTGAAAGTTGGATGCCTTTAGTGACTTCAATAGAGCTTACAAGAGATGTTGAGCATATGAGTCTAGAAGAACTCACCAGCATACTGAAATGTCATGAGCTGAAGCGCTCAGAGATGCAGGATCTGAGGAAGAAGTCTATAGCCTTGAAATCCAAATCTGAGAAGGCTAAATCTGAGAAGTCAAAAGCTCTCCAAGCTGAAGCAGAAGAATCTGAATAAGCATCAGAAGATTCTGATGAAGATGAGCTGACTCTGATCTCCAAAAGACTCAATCGCATCTGGAAGCACAGGCAGAGCAAGTACAGAGGCCCTGGAAAGGCCAAAGGAAAGTATGTATCCTCATCAGGCCAGAAGAAGTCCTCAATCAAGGAAGTCACATGTTTCGAGTGCAAAGAATCAGGGCACTACAAGAGTGACTGTCCAAAGTTGAAAAAGGACAAAAAGCCAAAGAAGCACTTCAAGACAAAGAAAAGTCTGATGGTGACTTTTGACGAATCAGAGTCAGAGGATGTTGACTCTGATGGTGAAGTTGAAGGACTCATGGCTATTGTCAAAGACAAAGAAGCAGAGTCAAAAGAAGCAATTGACTCTGACTCAGCATCATAAGAAGATCCTAACTCAGACGATGAAAATGAGGTATTCGCTTCTTTCTCAACCTCTGAACTAAAACATGCTTTGTCTGATATCATGGATAAGTATAACTCTTTATTGACTAAGCATAAAAAGTTGAAAAAGGATTTCTCTGCTGCTTCTAAGACTCCTTCTGAACATGAGAAAATTATTTCTGAGTTGAAAAATGATAATCATGCTCTAATGAATTCTAACTCTGTGCTTAAGAACCAGATTGCTAAGTTAGAAGAAATAGTTGCTTGTGATGCCTCTGATAGTAAGAACGAATCTAAATATGAAAAATCATTTCAAAGATTCCTGGCTAAAAGCGTAGACAGAAGCTTAATGGCTTCAATGATCTATGGCGTAAGCAGAAATGGAATGCATAGCATTGGCTATTCTAGACCCAATAGAAATGAGCCTCCTATGTCTAAGGCTAAATCTTTATATGAATGTTTTGTGCCCTCTGGTACTATATTGCCTGAACCATTACCTGTTAAAGTTGCTAACCCCCCTCTCAAAAAGGGAACCATCTCCATGTCTAAATATCATGCAAAAATTCCTTTACACTATCATGTTGAGAAACCCAAGGTGATCAGAACATCTGAGGTAACTGACAAGAGAGGACCTAGAAAGTGGGTACCTAAGGATAAGATCATCTATGTTGCAGATATCCTTGATGGCTCCACTGAAACACCAATCATGGTATCTGGACAGTGGATGCTCGCGTCACATGATGGGAGAAAGACGTATGTTCCAAGAGCTAAAACTTAAGCCTGGAGGCGAAGTTGGCTTTGGTGGCAATGAGAAGGGTAAAATTGTTGGTACTGGTACTATTTGTGTTGATAGTAGTCCATGCATTGATAATGTTTTATTGGTAGACGACTTAACTCATAACTTATTGTCTATAAGTCAATTAGCTGACAAGGGTTATGATGTTATTTTCAATCAAAAGTCCTGCCGGGCTGTAAGTCAGATCCATGGCTTTGTTCTGTTTAACAGCAAGAGGAAGAACAACATTTATAAGATCAGATTTTCTGAGTTGGAATCTCAGAATGTGAAGTGCCTTCTTTCTGTTAATGAGGAGCAATGGGTATGGCATAGACGGTTAGGGCATGCCAGTATGAGAAAGATTTCTCAGCTGAGTAAGCTCAACCTTGTCAGGGGCTTACCCACTCTGAAGTTCTCTTCAGATGCTCTTTGTGAAGCATGTCAGAAAGGCGAATTCAAAAAAGTCCCTTTCAAGGCAAAGAATGTTGTCTCTACCTCAAGGCCGTTGGAACTTCTGCATATCGACCTGTTTGGACCAGTGAAAACTGAGTCTATAGGTGGCAAGAGATATGGGATGGTCATTGTTGACGACTATAGCCGCTGGACATGGGTAAAATTTCTATCCCGCAAGGATGAGTCTCATTATGTGTTATCTACCTTCATAGCCCAAGTGCAAAACGAGAAGGCTTTTAGGATTGTGCGTGTCAGAAGTGACCATGGTGGAGAGTTTGAGAATGACAAGTTTGAGAGTCTGTTTGATTCTTATGGAATTGCACATGATTTCTCTTGTCCCAGAACTCCTCAACAAAATGGGGTTGTTGAGAGGAAGAACATAACTCTTCAGGAGATGGCTAGAACCATGCTCCAAGAAACTGGCATGGCTAAGCACTTTTGGGCAGAGGCAGTAAACACAGCATGTTACATTCAGAACAAAATCTCTGTGAGACCAATTCTGAATAAGACTCCTTATGAATTGTGGAAGAAAATAAAACCCAACATTTCTTATTTTCATCCTTTTGGTTGTGTTTGTTATGTTCTTAACACTAAGGATAGATTGCATAAGTTTGATGCTAAGTCTTCTAAATGTCTATTACTTGGTTACTCTGATCGATCCAAAGGTTTCAGATTTTATAATACTCATGCTAAAACAATTGAAGAATCTATTCATGTTAGATTTGATGATAAGCTTGACTCTGATCAGTCAAAGCTAGTTGAGAAGTTTGCAGATTTAAGTATAAATGTTCCTGACAAAGGCAAAGCTCCAGAGGAAGCTGAGCCAGAGGAAGATGAACCAGAAGAAGCTGGTCCCTCTGATTCACAATCTCAGAAGAAGAGCAGAATCACTGCGGCTCATCCTAAGGAATTGATTCTGGGTAACAAAGATGAACCAGTCAGAACCAGATCAGCCTTCAGACCCTCTAAAGAGACCTTGCTCGGTCTGAAAGGATTGGTGTCCTTAATTGAACCCAAGTCAATTGATGAAGCCCTTCTAGACAAGGACTGGATTCTGGCTATGGAAGAAGAGCTGAATCAGTTTTCCAAGAATGATGTTTGGAGCCTAGTGAAGAAACCTTAAAGCGTTTGTAACGCCCCGATTTCTCGGGTGTCACACAGTAACCAATTAACCAATTTTCGTAAAGAATTTTCGCCAATTCATTTATTACTCTTGATTAGGTGATAAAGGTCATATTTACTTTTGAAAGCTCTTGAATACCATTGATAGAAATCACTTTAATGTTTTCCGATTCATAACATAACCATAAACAGCGGGTCAAAGAAATACGTTTTGCATTAAACTCATAAAAGGATAAAACATCAACCGTTATAAAATCAACTGTAAGTAAATAAAGAAAACCGTGTCCACACCCACGTATGGAAAAACCACGGCGGAAGTAAATAGTTTACATCAGTTACTCAAGTTCTCATAAAACTCAACAGAATAAAATGAAGTTCCAAAAGAACGCTCGCTCATAGGGCTCCCAATCCAGCCATCAGTGTCACGGTCACTCGGCAGGTTCATCCTTTGGTTTCTCATCTTCTACCACCTGTCTTCTCTTTCTGGGTCTCGGTCCAACCAAGTTGTTGTGAATCCACCGTGCGCCTCCTCCATAGCGTCGTTGTCCTGTAACCGAAGCGTCAGACCTGTAAGGCCCGAGTTTTAGGCTTATGTTAAGTGAATAAACTTTTTATTCACGATTAGGGTTGATGTAATGTGAAGGGAAACCTGAACGAAAGTTTATTAAATGAAATATATTTATGAAGGAGAAAGTTCAGGAAAAGTTCAAGGATTTCATTATGATCGATAAAAGTTATAGCACGAACGTTTTACGCTTAAACCTAGGTCAGAAACCCTAGTATATAGCTAATTTTCACTTTTAGGCACGCTGGCAGTTAATTCCAAAAATCTTCAGAGAAATGTTAGAATTTCTCTTCTTCCATATATAACAATCGTTTCGAGGCGAAACTCTAGGATCTACGAACGTCCGATTCCAATCATCGGAAGTTTGCCGAAACCGAATCCCTGGTATTTCAAAACCCTAGAATTTCCCGACTTTGAGGACTTTATCTATTCAGAGCTTCAAATGAATATTCCACACGCGTACACCCATTTCTCTTGATGATTTCAATCTTTCTTCAGAAGGAAGTTTTCCATTCCGACATTCGAGGCAAAAAGCAACTTATCGGGTAAAATAGTTTTACACCGACTTTGCACCGACTTTGCATTAGTTGCCAAAAATACAAGGAGACATCTTCTTAGCTTGGGAATTCCTTTGCCAAAACCTATCTTAGAATTCATGGTGAATGACGCCGGAAAAATCGGATTCGCGGAACTTTCATTTTCCCGCGAATTTCCACCTTCTATATATAGCAAACAAAGGAAGAAAAAACACAATTTTCCTCCATTTTCTCTCCTCTAAACCGCGGCCAAGAACAAGGAAGAAGGAAGAAGAGTTTTTCTTCATCGTTTGCTTGATCGTCGATCAATCAGTTGCTACTTCAAGGTTTCGAGGTATAGTCGCTAATCCTTACCTCCGATCGCTTTTTCCATAGCTTTTCTGTAGAGTTTTCTGAGCGGATAGTTTATGGGTTTTTGCAAAACTATCCTGAATCTTTCATTTCTGATTCTAAACCTCTTCTATGTATGCCCAAGATCACTTCTGCCGGATTAGATTTTCCGTTATGTCGCCGGAATTCCGCCGGAATCAATTTGAACCTAAAATACCCATTTTATGTAGTTTTTGAGTAAAGTTCCAACCTCTAGGCTGAAAACTATCGCCTTAGCTTAGTGCTAGTAGGATTAGTTGTCATAAACGTCGTTGGTGACGTCCCTGCAAAATTTTATTTTTGGGATTTCAGTTTTGAAAATCCTAAGTTAAAAATCATGACCAAAATACCCCTGCGACAGTTTTTGATCCGATAATTTTTCCGAGTTCAGAATACCCTTAGTTACGGCTTATGAAAGCATAGGAACCAAGTTTGATCGAAGAAAAATCGAACCCTACAATTACCTATAGTGGCCGAGAGCTATAAGGGGGGAGGAGGAAATTTCCTTTTCCGAAAACTTGTCTTTTCGCGCTAGATTATCGTACCTTAGAGTATAGATTACTTCGAGTAACCTTAGTAAGTATCGATAGCTTAGTTTCCGATAGATTCTGATTGATTTTTGTGGTTTTGTTCTAAAGGTGATTTTGAGGAATTTCCTGAGGATCAACACCTTGCTTGTGAAGAAGAGTTTGAAGTTTTTGCTGGAGAACCTTCAGGTGAGGGCTTCTCACTGAATCTCTAGTTAATGCTTAGGGTCGATGTTTCGACATTGTTTACTGTTTATGCACTGGGATTGTGTGTGATTGAAAATGTTTTCTGAGGCTTCGGCTGACAATGTAGATGATTCATCTACTGAATGTTTTTGAAGATTGACTTACATGCTATGTGCTATGTGGGTAATCTAGGATGTGTGGTGCATGCTTTATATGCTAAGTGCTAAGTGTTTATGATGCGATTTATTGATATATGACATGTTGTTGATTGTGATGATTTAAATATGCTTTACACTGAAAATCTGAGATTCTGAATGGTGAGAATAGCGGGCAGGTCATGCCGATTTTATTTTGAGAGTTTTGAGAAAGTTTGATAGGACGAACGAGGTTCGGGCCTTGTATAGGGTTTATGGATCGAGACATTCTCTGGAGTCATTTGGGGATTCGAAGATCCCGAGAACTTATAGGAATTGCGATAAGACTAAAAAGGATATTATTTTGAAAAGAAAATTCATAAGACATTAAACAACCTCTAAATCTTTAAGTATGGGTAATAATCTCGAAAGGAGGCTTTGGATGAAAATCATAGTATGGAAAACGAGAAGTGTCGTTGGATCCAAGTGTTGAGTCTGTTGTTGTTGTGCTGTTGGAGCAGCGTTGGTTGTTGTGCTGTTGGAGCAGCGTTGGTTGTTGTGCTGTTGGAGCAGCAATGTTGTTGGGCTATCCTGGGGATAAGTCCGGGGAACCGTTAGTTCCCGAGTATGTGATACTCTTGTGCTGTTGGAGCAGCGATGTTGTTGGGCTATCCTGGGGATAAGTCCGGGGAACCGTTAGTTCCCGAGTATGTAATACTCTTGTGCTGTTGGAGCAGCGATGTGTGTTGTGAAGTGTGTCTTTTGTCGCAGAATCGACTTTGCCTTAGGGTAAGATTTTAGAGACTTTAATTTACCTAGAACACGTGGCGACGTGTCGAGTGAGATCGGAGACGTTGGTTGACTAATCATCCTGCATTCATGCAACATTAATGGGGTATTAACACAGGACGTACTCTGGACCTCGTCGGATTCCAAAATGGTCATAAGACCCGGATTTCCGTGATAGAGCGTCTGTAGACGTCTCTTGTAGCAAACCGAAATGGCAGACCTACGGGTTACGGCTGATCTGACTACCGTTGTTGTTGGAGTAAGAGGCACGCGGGCCGAAATGGCACCACCATGGCTGGTGAAGGGCTGATCCGTTGATGTCCATCCGTTCCGGATTGCATATTGGTTGACTGGGTTAACCTGCATACATATCATGCAACATGCATACTAATTTAGTTGTTGAGTGTGATTGCTATTTGATTATCTTACTTGTAACATGCTAAGTGTTATTATTGCGTTCATGTTATTGTGGAACATGCAACCCTAGGAATGATATCTTTAGCTATAAGCCTAAGTGGCTATCTATTATTTGTACCTATTGGGTTTATTATCTACATAGTTCTTTAGAGTTGACCCTCGCGTCTTCTGTGTGTGTTTTGGCGGACAACGCCTTTTGTCAGATGAACATTGCGGATTGGTTCGCAATGGTCCACCCTTCGGGGGGGATTAGGTACGAGATGATCGACCAGGACGACCCCGGGTCGTGGGTGGTTGACCCCGCGTGCCACCGAGCGACGTATTCGGGGCGTATCATGGAGGACCACGTGGATAGTGGAGGACTCTTGAGGTCAGGAGTGTTGAGGCGATGCTCTATCAGCTTCAACTTGCCACCGGGCGTTCACTGTGGACCAGGTCTTGGAGGAGCACCGCCGCCACCGTCATCTTCAGAGGAGGAGGATCCCTCAGAGGAGATTCCAGTGGGAGTGCCTTCGGCAGGGTCTAGTGCACCCTCCGTTGCGATCATTGATGATCAGGGTTCGGGCCCTAAGCCCGTGAGTCCAGCATCGGAGAGCGTTGCAGGAGCGAGGGGAGGACGGATAGGGTTGATAGACTTGGTCGTTCTGGATTCTGATTCAGACGACGATCATGCTAGCACATAGTTTTGAGTGTTGGTATGAGCTCCTCGAGTTAGGATTAGTGTAGGAGTAGAGTTTTAGCTCTGACAGTCTTGCTTCATTTGTTACTTAGGGGACAGGGTAGATCCGCCTATAGCTTTTTGTGTGGTTTCCTTACGGGAATCACAGAGAGTTGGTTGGACTTAGGAGGTCTTATTTTCAGGCCATTGGGTCAGCTGATTCTCAGTTTTGAGGGATGGTGTTGCGGGCACTTCACCCTTTTCATTTTGTTTGTATATATTGCCTACGGGCATTGCACTTTTCTTTCCGTCACTGGAGGTTACTCGTGACGAGGTTGTTACTTACAGCGGGGGCTGTTTATATATTGTATATTAGTTTTATTACTTTTCGCATTTGGGTTTTATTTAATTCAGTCTTGTCTTAGTTATTATCAAAAAAAAAAAATTCACGTTTTTCCGCATTAAGTTTACTTTTGGTTACTAAAGTGACGCCACCGAAATCGGGGTGTTACACTAAGTGTTTGGGTTCAGATCTGACTTTGGATCACTTAAGAGTTCTAAAATAAGTGTGTAGAGAATAAAGAGATTTGACTCTTTTAAGGTACTAGGTTCTCTCTTTCACTTGCAGAAGTAATGGCTTGTGTTTGACACTTAAGAGTTTCTACTTGAGCTTTGAATGCTTTTGAGAAAGTTTGGAATGAATGCTTGAATGCTTGTATTCTATAAATTAATTCTTCTTTTCTTCATATCTTCAAGAGTGTCTTAAATACTCGCTTGCTAGTGTTGTAGCCGTTGTGAGATGAGATCCAACCGTTGCATTAGCTGTTGTGAAGTAAGATCAAACCGTTGATTCAAATGACTTTGGTTGGTAGCTTCATTTAATGCGGATTCAGAAGCAAGTCTATCCTTTAGCTATAAAGATGATATTTGTCATCTAGTAGGTGGTGATAGACTTTGGGCTACTTTTCAGACATGAGACAATTTGGAAATTCTGACTGGGCCAATCTACGCCAAGCTAGTCAAAGAATTCTGGAAACATGCTGAGTGTGACAACTATCATGTTGTCTCACACGTTATGGGTAGAAAGATCGTCATCTCAGAGAAATCAATTTCTCAACTTCTAGGAATGGAGTTTGGCGTTGGAAGACGGTTTCAGAATGTGAGCAATGGGATTCGCGAGATGAAACCTATAGTTAACAAGGAACTCTTTGTCAACTAGGAGCCGAAGAAGACTGAGTACAAATCTATTGATCTTCGTCCTGAACTGAGAGTTTGGCACAAGATCATCCTCTCTTCCATCAACCCAAGAACTCTATCCAACTCTTCTGACTACATCAATGCTACCCAGAAGTTAATGATCTTTTCCATCAAGAACAAAAAGAAGTTGTGCCTACCTTTCTTCATCTTCACATATCTCATGGAGTGCATCAAGAAATCAAGAACCACCTCCGGTGAAAAGAAGACCGCGATCTATTACATTCCTTTTGGAAAGATTCTCTCTGACATCTTTGTGGAGAGCAAGCTGGTAGAAGATCTGACCTCTGCGGGCTGTACAGAAGATCTGAGCACTGATTCTGGAGAAGCCTTCAATGTGTAGAATCTGAAGAAGATGAGAATTGTAGAAGAGATTGTTGTTCCTCCACCTGATGAGCTTCAAGAAGAGATTATCCAGCAGAGGATTGATGTTGATAATTTTCCTCTTTGGACAAAACTGGACTCTCCAGATGCAATTCAGGAGTATGTCAATGATCTGAAGGAACAAGGAGTTAAAGTGGATTTTGAAGACTTCTTCAACTCTCTTCCAGATTGTCCTCCAGACTTGTCTAGACCTTCCAGGAAAAGGCATCAGGAGCCAGACTCTGATGATGAAAGGAAATCAAAGAAGAAAAAAGCCAAGAAGGTCAAGACTGAAACAAAAGCTGCCAAGCTTCAATCAACTCAGAGCAGAGTTCCACGGATCACCAGATCCTCTGCCAAGGAGACAAGTAAGTCTCAAGTTGATGTTTCCTCTGCTCCTGTTATTAATGTTAATGTTATTCCTTCCTCTTCTTCTTCATCCCAAACACTTACTCCTTTTCCAGCCCCTCTCATCCCAAAATACCAATCTCTCACAACCCCTCTAACCTCAACTTCTGCAATTTCGACATCTGCAATCGTTATCACTACTACTCAAGAACACCACACTCCTCCTCCTATCCAACCAGATCTTCTTGATCAAATTCGCCAAGCATCCTCTGCCCCAACTCCTCCTGTTGTCCACCTTCCATTCCCAAATCATCCAGAATTACCACAACCATCCTCACCAAAGAACACATCTTCCACAGAACGAGAATTTCATAAAGTTATGAAAGAAAGAACTTCTGGCCCTCTAGATGAAATCTTTGATCCAATCCCACCATCTTCCTCTCTCTTCAACCCCACACCCTTAGCTGTGGTGTTTCCACCTTTCTCTTCCCCGGATTCCTCACAAATCTCTTTGTCTAACTACTCCCCAGTTATTTCAAAGGATTTTGTATTATCCAATTCTGATCCTCAACCCATTCCAGATCAGACCACTTCTGATCAGGTGACTCAATTTCTGCCCCCAACTTCTGAAGCAGAAACCTCTGCTCAAGAAACCACTAGCTCTAACCAAGTTGTTGCTCAACCCAAACAGCTCCCAATCCTTCCCTATACCTATCCAGATCCTACCAACCTTATGGAATGCATTAACATCTTTAATGGTAAGGCAACAACACAATTGAGAAATCTCTATGCTATCACTTCCCTAAGTGAAAAGCCAAATATGGTTAATGCTCAATGGGAAAGTTTTGTTAGCTGGATGCAAAGACAGATTGAGGACATGCATGCATTCACTCATCATGAGCGATCTGCTAGAGTTGAGGCTGCCAAGGTAACGAAAAGGACTCTGACTGAACGAAGACAAGTTCTTCGTGAATCCAAGATCTTCATTAAGCTGAGAGAAGCAATTCAGAATACGAAGAATAAGGAAGAACATTCAGAGGAAGCCAAGGCTAAAAGAGCTGAAGCTGAAGCCAGAGAAGCTGAATTGGAACAATTAGTTGCTGAAGCTGACGAATTGGCCAGAGCCGCTGGTGCACGTCTTAAAGCTGCAAAGGTTGAAGCCGCTCAGAAAGAGGCTGCTCGCTTAGACGCTCTGGAAACAAGCTGCTAAGTTGGAAGCTGAAGCTGCCGCCCTGAAGGCCAAAGCTCTTGCTTCTGCATCTGCTTTTACATCTGCTCCAGATCCGTCTGCAACTTCTGCTATGGTTGTTAGCTCTGCTCCTACTCCTTCATCAGTTCCTGCAGCTCCACCTGCTTCTGCTCCACCTGATCTCACTGCAATTGTGCAAACACTACTACAGAAAAGGCTTATCGCCACGGTTAAACCCACCCTTTTGCCACGGTTGAACCGTGGCAATAGCTCCCGTGGCAATTGCTCAATTGCCACGGTTGAACTTCGAACCGTGACAATTGATTCGCTGTTGCCACAGTTGGAAAAGGGAAACCGTGGCAATATGTGGCATCTGTTGCCACGGTCCAAGGAGGAACCGTGGCAATAGATGACCTCTATTGCCACGGGCCAGGGAGGAACCGTGGCAATAGATGGCCTCTATTGCCACGGTCCAGGTAGGAACAGTGGCAATATGTGTCTCTATTTTGGCAAATATTGTATACAAAATATGCCCTTTTCGGATTTTTTTTTATTTGATATGGTATGTACATAAATTGCAGTGCATTTTAAATAGGAGGGGAGGGGTGTTTGAACCCATAAGCAAGAAAAAATACAAGAAAAATAAACTTGCAAAAAATCACATGTTGAGAACAACAACATTCACATATTACAGCCAAGAGAACCTACATTCAAATATTCCAGCCAAGAGAATAACAATACTGAACCCACTTCACTAATTTGTCCAAAACAATACTAATAATATTAATAACTAATTGTTCTTGAGAACATACTCTCTCAAGTGAGCTATAAAAACTACTCTAGGGCCAATATCATGGAAAGTCCTGGCCAAATATGAGAATGCAATGAAGTAGACAAAAAATCACCTCTTCATATAAGAAGCTTCAAGCCAGTTAAAAAATCACCTCTTCATATAAGAAGCTTCAAAGCCAGTTTGTTATATATCCTTCTTCAATCAAGATGAGTGGATGCAATTTAGTCTTTCTAATCAAGATGTAACTGAATTTCATCTAATTAGAAACCAAATCATGTGACTGAATTTAGTAGAGTACCAAGTAAGGGCTTCCCTGAAACATATACAAAACAAGTAGAGTGAAGGTGAAATTTCAGGTTGAGCCAGAGATAAGATATTAAAAGAGTTGAAATCCTTCCCTTAAATTTTGCAAGCTACTTCTATATGCATCTAGTAGAGTACCAAGTAAGGGCTTCCCTGAAACATATACAAAACAAGTAGAGTGAAGGTGAAATTTCAGGTTGGAGATTATGACAAAGAAGTTTCTATTCTAAACTATTTTGAACTATTTACTTATGCATCGCATGAGATAAGATGTTAAAAGAGTTGAAATCCTTCCCTTAAATTTTGCAAACACAGCTAAAGGTTGGATCAAGGTGATAGTATATACAAGGTAGTAGCAACAAAAGAAACAAGAAGTGCAACATATGACTAGGGAAGTAGAATAGCCTAAAATGTAGTGTTGTTGAGTTCAATCAACCCTGAAAATCCTCCAATTCCTTTCCATCACTGTTTAAAAAAGCCCAGGCAGACAACAATGATCCTATTATTAGTAGTAACTTAACATCTCCTTGTAACCAACGTTGACATTGATTGGATTGCAAAAGATGATTTGGAAAATTAGTAGTTGATTAATATTATGAAGTAGAAAAATAAAAGGAATTAGTATGATGCAGATTGCATAAAGTGAAGAAGAGATGAGGGAAGAAAGAAATAAAATACCTTCCTAAGAAAATGAAACCATTGAGGAGGAAACACTGGCCGGTTCGCACCAAAAGCATGTTCGCACCATGCTACTGCTTCATAAGAGCCAAAGCAGTTCCTAGACTACAAGTGTTAGTGTGGTAATTGAAGTCAATTCTGAGGTGGGAAAACAACAAAGAAGAGCCATACAGATTGCAGCTCAAAATTTCAATAATCATTCAAAGACTCAGAACATTACCCTTTTATTCCATGACTCTGTCTGCAGGAAACCCTTTACAAGCAGCTTCAACGGGTGATTATCATAAACTTGATTATGATCCTATTGTCATTATCTCTTAAATCCAATCCAGTGAGAGAATCAAAGAAACTATCTCGATAGAAAAGAAGCAAGCAATAAACAGTAAAAGCAGAATCATAAATTACGGGATACTGAAAAGAAGCAAGCGATAAAAGTTTTGGCCAGTGGGATAGCCTATGTGGCTTCCTTTATCTTATCTTCTACAAGCTCAATGCACCGGTACGACACCAACTCAAGTGGATTTATTGTGCATAAAGTGTCAACTGCAAGCTGATCATAATCATTCTTGTTCTCTGCCAATATACCTGTCACTAAGGTCCGCAAAGGAAGCAACCATTCATTGAAGGCCTTCAACAAAGTGTTCCTTGATAGGACACCAGTGCAGTTTGTCTTTCCTGTTATAAAAGCAATTGCAAAACCTTCATAAATAGACTTTAATTTAGATTATGTTTAGCAACTACCAATTATTAAACCACTACAAAGATGTAACTAGTTCAAACTTTTCAGGGACACTCACAAAAGAAAATTCTAGGTAAACATGTTTCTGTTCAGGAACACAGCTAGTCATTCAAGAGGATCATTAACACAAAAGCTTGTTTTTCATCTTCCAAATCCTTGAAATTTAATATAAGAAGTCCTATTATGTAATTTTTCCCAATTCTTTTTGTTATAAATATAATATAAAATCATTCATGTGTCTTCTTCACCCAAAAGCTTAAGCTTTGGGATATTTGATTCATGGCATAGTATCATAACCTCTATGAATAAGTGGTCTAGAGTTCAATCCTTGTTACCCATTATTCTAATAAAAAGTTTGAATTTCAGCATAAGCTAGGTGAGGTTGTATATTGTCCATGCTTCAAACCCAATAAGCTCTTGAGTGAGAGGGCATGTGTTAGAACTAGTAATGCAAGAGAGAAAGAAGAACACTGATTCAGAAGAAAAGAATTGCCCAGAATCAATGTGATTCTGAATTGAGAGATGTATTATCTATTGAAAGAGAGAATAAGTTTATGTGAAAGATGTAACTGATTCCTGATGAATCAGTGCCTCCAACTACCAACTTCCCAAAAACTAACTTCAGCAGCACACCTCTAATTTTATTTATACTAAAAGAGTATTCCTAAATCCTAACTAACAACAAAAACAAAAAGTACTAACTAACAATTAGTTGGCCATTTTACTTATTCTGGTGCCTAACATACACCTTATGTCTATCTTTAAGACTCAACCTATCAGCATGTTTTAAATATAATCTAAAATCACTCATGTGTCTTCACCCAACAGCTTTAAGTTTTTGAAATATTTGTTTCATGGCACTTTTTATTGCTTTATTTGAGATTTCATTGATTTTACATACCTGAAGATTCTGTCATCAATACAAATCTGTATAGGTTGAGAGCAGACAACACCTGTAGGTAATAATTCAGTCAGAGCATAACCCAAAAAATAGATGAGAAAAATGCAGAATGCTTCTTCCAATAGATACACTCAAGATACCAGGATTTCGTAAATTACAAAAGCACATGAAACAGCAAAAGAAACTAGGGTTCTCAGAGACGCGGTGATGGCTGCACGGAACCAGGGCTCGATGAAGAGAGACGGCGCGGACTAGGGTTCCCTCACTCTGCGTGAAAGATGAGTGAATCTTAAAATAAACCCAGATCATTCAACATCTCACAATTTAAATAAAGTAACACTCAATAAGAGCACACAAGTTAGAAATCAATAACATTCAACCTGAAAAACCCAAATTTAAGAACCAAGAATCTTCAAACCCAACAAATCAAAGTTGAAAGATAGAAGAACCCAGATCTTCAAACCCACACCCATTCTGTCTCCTCCTTCCTGTATCCTCTCCTCAAACCCTCTTCACTGACCTTCAAACCCCCAAATCACCATTGACCTTCGAAACCCAAACCCCAAACACCACTGCCGCCACTCTTCCTCTCCCTAAACGCCACCACAACCACTTTCCCTTCTCAATCTGAAGCTGGGCTCCACTTCCCCTCCTCCATTCGTACCACCATCACCCAAATCGCTCCTCCATTCACACCACCATCACCCAAATAGCCATCACCACAGTCGTTCGAAACCCAAACCCCAAACACCACTGCCGCCACTCTTTCTCTCGCTCGAAGAAGAAGCGTCGCCGAAGCCTGAAGCGGTTCCCGAGACGGTCGATGTTCCTGTTTGACGCGTCCATGGAGGATTCGCTGATGCGAGAGTGCGAGAACAGTAGAGACTGAGAGGGAAAAGGGAAAAGATTGGCGCAGCTAGGGTTAGTGAGAGAAAAAAAATTAAAATTTGGGTAGCGTATAACCCCTATTGCCACGGTCCCTCCAAAAAATAATAAAATATTTCCCCCTTTTGCCACGGTTCCGCCTATAACCGTGGCAATTGAGCTATTGCCACGGTTCCGCCTATAACCATGGCAATTGGGGCGTGGCCATAGGCCATTTCTGTAGTAGTGAAAGGCTTCAATTTGTGTTTGTGGCCCATCCTTGATTAGCACCCATTTATCACCCATGTAGTAAAAATATTAGAGTGCTCGGGGTTGGTTTCATGTGTCAAAAATTCACCCAAGAGGCTATACAGTTTGAAGTGCTTTGAACAAAGTTGTCGAGTCAAAACTCACCCATTCAGGGAAAACTCTTCCATTCGTGCTTAGATGTTGTACTCTGAAGCTTTTAAAGTTTTTTATGACGTTAGTTAGCATTGTTTGGATCAAATTAACTTATAGTGACTAAGCAATGTTATCTTTTGCATGAGGTTTAGACTTGGGAAACTTGGAAGCAAGTGCAAAAGCAGGTCAGCAAACCTTACGCTGCAAAGCTGGACAACACCGAGGTGAGGGCAACTTACTTACTAGATAATGCTTTAGGCGCCGATAACTTCGACTTGTTTTTTGCTTATGTTGATTGTTACTAAGTTGAATGGAAAATGTTTTCTGAGGCTTCGGCCATTGTTAAACCTTGAGACTTGTGTCTCCGTTTTCTGGGGCTTCGGCCATTGTTTATTGTTGAGGCTTCGACCATTGTTATGATTTATGTTGTACTGAATTGCATGTAATTGTTCATGTTAAATTCCTTATATTTGTGCATATGTTCTGTTGGATTGTGCTGACTTGAACTATTGCCTGTGTATGTCAATTGCGGAGTTTTGGGAAACGTGAAGTTAGGTCATGCTAGAGATTGGGTTTTGGGAATGTTGTGTAGGTTCTGACCTGAGGTTTGAGTCATTATTGTATTTAGGATCGAGACCTTCTCGCGGAAATTCTTGGGAGTATCAGGATCTTTTGACTTATAGAGTTTTGGAACAAAAGAGAAATGGAACTTGACTTCATAAACGAAATTCATAATGCATTAACCAAAGATAGAACACCTTCATATAGTAATAACAATTTCTTGGAAAAGACTTAGGATTTGAAATGAGTTTGGAAAACGGGAAGGGTCGACGATCTAAGTGTGAGGAAAATCCTTGACTACGATAGCAGCTCTTGCTCTTGAGCAGTGCATCTAGTCATCCAAAGGAGGAGTCGAGGGAAACTTCACTGAAGCGGGCGACTTCGTGAAAGCGGGAAACTTCATTGAAGCGTGAGACTTCGTGAAAGCGTCAAACTCCATTGAAGCGTGAGACTTCATGGAAGCGTGAGATTTCATCGACGTTTACCCTAGGGCAAACGACAGGGACAATATTCTTAGCTATATATTATATATATATATATATATATATATAT
This sequence comes from Lotus japonicus, assembly GCF_012489685.1. NCBI lineage: Eukaryota > Viridiplantae > Streptophyta > Magnoliopsida > Fabales > Fabaceae > Lotus > Lotus japonicus. Next base: position 38,063,304 of record NC_080042.1, read on the forward strand.
ATATATATCTTTTGAGAAATATCTTATTATGTTTGAAAGGAATGAATAATTATGATTATTAGATCTAATTATGAATAATCGATTAAAAGTTGTTCAGTGCTCAAACGAATATGTCATGTGTCTTTTTAAAAGATAATATGATTTAAGGTTTTAATATTGACAACTCTTGATTAGATCAAACGCCCATAATTTATTTATTTTATTCTCACATAAGAAAACATTTATCATAAATATAAGGTAACCCCATCCCTAATTAGCATGAGAGAAGGGTAAAACCATTTATTTTTTACTTGCCACTTTTACATGTCCTGATTTGCAAGTTCTAGTAAAGCTTCTGCCGCCTCTAATTCCATTATGGTCATTTTCACAGAATCACGTAAATAAATCAATAAAGTCTTTGCTCCTCTAAATTTGGATTATTTCCTTCAAGTGGATCCTTGTTTTTCAAATCATTGCGAACCACCTCCATTTTCTCCGCGGCCACCTGAATCTGGTCCTTCAAATACTCAAGTTCTTGATTGATCTGGTAAACCACATAATTTTGGGAAGGCTCATCTATATCTTGTTCTTCATCCCTCAGATAAAAGAAATTGTTGACCACAACCTCCATATTTGGAGAACCAAAAGTGAAAGGGTTACCACCAGGAGAGAATAGAATGATGGCAAGCTGAATGCCCCACAGAATTGACAACGCCTTCTTAAAAATACCACTCTTGCGCTTGGAGAAAGTGACCATTCTTGTCTCCTTTTTTTTCACGAGTTTGATTTTAATTTTTCTACGACCCTTCACTCCTTCCCCGACACACTCTCCTGCTTTTTCAATACAAATGGGTGAAGAAAAATGATCGAGTTGATTGTGAATTTATAGAGGCGATGATGGTAGCTTCAAAAATCCTAAATTAATATCACGCGGAAACAAATAAATTTTATAAAATAAATTTTTAAAATATTAAACGGATTACTATAAATTTAATAATGACTACTTCATTTTTTTATTTTATTTTTATTTTTACTTAATTCACTTGTTAAAGCATGCTAGATAAATAATATTTAATAATTAAATAATTAAATGTCTAATGCTCATATTCCCCACCAATTTAATAATTTTGAAGAAAATTAATGAACACAAATTTAATATAATATTATATGAAATTATAATTTAAGAGTATTAATACAAGATATAATAAAAAAATGTAGCAAAGCAATATTGTAATGTATATGAAATCAAATAGGTAATGTATATTGTCAATGAGTTAAATATCTAATAAAGTAATTTTTTACTTCCCCAAAATGTTCTTATAAATATATAAAATTAGTAATATATCTTCGAATTCATAAATACATTAAATTTTGATATATAAAATAAAATCATAGTATAAAAAGAAATTAGAACTTTATTTATACTATTGAGAAATATTCTTATCATTTATGAATATCTCAATTTATTTAATGTTAACTAAAGAAAGAAAATTAATACTAATAATTTGGATATATTGGATAAAGATTTTTTTTATCATTACTAAATAACTTAATGAGAAGCTTTGGTTGAATATATATTTTAATAAATATTATTGAACTTTTGATTAATATGAAAGTTTATGTAACGTGACTTTATAAGAAATATGGCTTCATGAGATTCAAGATTGAATAATCAAAATTAATATAGTGGATACACAAACAGACATATGCCATTAACTTTTGGCTTAAAAGCATTTCATACCTCTAATGTATTTAGTTCGTGCAAATATCGTCCCTACTCTTTTTTCTTCTACGCTTGTAATCTCCATGATTTTCAAAAGTGCAACGAATGCCCGTCCGTCACTCTGACGTTAAAAAATGGATGACGTGGCGGCCACGTTAGCATCCTATGTGGCATGACACGTCATTAAATGAAAATAAGAACTCAAAAAAGGGGGTGGGAGATTCGATTCAAGACCTTGATGTGGCAAAACACACAAATAACCAGTTGAGCTACAAAGAGAATTGTTGAGTTTAGCAACAACATATTATTTATATCATCTATCTTCTTCATCTTCTCCCATTTTTTCTTCCTCTTCTTCCCTCACCATCACCATGGAACAACCAGCGCAACTGCTCAAACGATGAATTTCAAGTTCAAACAGACTTCTACTGAGGTTGAATATCAAACTCAATTTGAGAGAGTTTCTGAACAGGTTGTGGGACTTTCCCCTGAGGTGATGTTAATTTTTATCAGGTCTACACCATGATATTAATCGTGAATTGTCTATTTTAAATCATAATTATGTTTCACAAGCAATTAGGCTAGCAAAATTGACTGTCTATCTACTCATGTTACACCTCAAAGCCAAGAACATATGAATTCATTAAAACTTGTACGATTTGGTGGCTGCCAATGAAAAGGTTTCCCCCCAACTTATGAGCCATCTCTTTTAATTTATCTTGGGATGCCTGGAACAACAACCAGTGCATGGTTGTTCCATGGTGATGGTGAGGGAAGAAGAGGAAGAAAAAAGGGAAGAAGATGAAGAAGACAAATGATATAATTAATATTATGTTGTCAAATATAACAATTCTTTATGTAGCTCAACTGGTCAAGTGTGTGTTTTGCATAATTAAGGTCTTGGGTTCAAATCCCCCACCCCTTTTTTTGAGTTCTTATTTTCATTTAATGATGTGTCATGCCACGTAGGATGTTGACGTGACATTTAACGTCCATGTCATCCATTTTTTAACGTCAGAATGACGGAGGGGCATTCGTTGCACTTTTGAGAAACATTAAGGATAGAAACGTAGACGAAAAAAGAGTAGGGACGACATTTGAACAAACTTAATATATCAGGGGCATGAAATGCTTTTTAGCCTTACCTTTTCTCATACATCAGCCCATGTAGTGAGCATCGTTAACTAAGGGATGGTGCGTGGACATTTTACATCAATATTGATCCCTCTAAAATGTTATAGTCACTTTGGGTCTCACTCCTTCCCCCTTCTTCCTCTTCCTCCATAGCCACATGACGGCAAACAAACCAAAACTCCCAAATATTGTCTACAAAACTCATTTCACTTAAAATCCCTTTAACCTTATAACATGTCATATCATACACCTGATTATTTTGATGATTTGATATTGATGAATATTGGTATCTGCGACATGATGACGTGATAATCATATGCTTATGATAAGCCTTATCAAACATATATATATATCTATCCCCCTAATCTGTAACTGTTGCTTGTATTATTCTTTATTCTGTGAGTTGACCCTCGAACCTGCCTTGTTTGTCTGTTTGTGTTTGAGCGGTCGACAAACTGCCAGACAAAAGCTGGTTCGAGATGATTCACCGCTCGAGGAGGATCCGGAGCGAAATGACTACTATTGAGCCTTACGACGAGGACCCGGACTACATGCGTCATCAGATGAGGGTCGATGTTAGTGGTGTAGGTTATGGGGTGTTGTTGTCATAGCTCTGATTCGTTATCTGTATTTTGGGGCAGGGTAGGTCCCCGACACATTACTTTTCGTGTGGTTCTTTGTAATGGGAACCATAGGGAGTAGTCGGACGTAGGAAGTCTAGAGGAGACAGTTTTGGGATGACTCTCCCACTTTTGAGGACATGTACTTATAACCTTGTCACTCTAATCACTGGATCTGTACGTATTGCCTTCAGCCTTACTTTCTGTCACTTTCTGCAACTTATGGTTACAACGGGGTTGTATATCTATATTACACATTAGTTATATTGTGCAATCTTGGGTTGAGTCTTTAGTTTGAAAAAAGTCTTTTACTTTACAAAGAAAACAAAAAAAAATTACCTACATTTTCCGCTTTTTTTTGAGTTACTAAGTGACACCCGAAAATAGAGATGTTACACAAATTTTCAATCAGATTTTAAAACACTCATCTTACACTAGAAAAAAGTAGTTTTTTAATGAATATCAGGGAAGGAATATTAAACCAATTTTTAAATACATTCCAAGTTTAAGAAACCAAATAGGTGCTGATTTTAAGTGTTGAAATCAATCAACCATAAATAGCCAAAGTTTTTTAAATTATTTAAAGCTATATTAAACAAGAAATAATCAATCAGTGCGAATCCAATAAAAACTAAAAATAATACCCGTGCGTTGCACGAGTTTATTTACACAATTTTTTTAATATAGTATAAAAATTATTAAAGTGTAATTAAATTACCAAATATTAAAAATATTTTTTTACTATAAAAAAATAAAAAAACTGTGTTGAGACATCAAAATAATAATTTCGGTGTATTAACTTGCTCGTACTAAAGTTTCTTTATGTAAATAATTAATATAACTCAAAATTAGTAATTGATATATAATAATTAACATTGAATTAATTTTAAAAACATTGGTTGTAACATATTCAATTGATTTGGGTTCTCTGTTGTTTGGTTTATTATTGTGGTTTCAATTGCAGAGGGGTTGATTTATCATATATCTGGCTGTAAACATTGATTCCCAGTTAAGGGGAATATTGCCCTTAGATGTTATTCTATTTTTTAATCATAACTAATCCTTAAAAAAAATTTAAATAATTTATTTATTAAAATAATTTGAAAAAACCTTAAGTATATTTGAAATATTTTAAATCAAGTAATAAGCTTTTAATATAAGTTATAATAACATATTTCTTTAATTATACTATTCTATCAACAATGAAATAATTTTAACTTTAAAAATTATAATAAATTATATATATTTTTAATATCGTAAAATATTATTTATTAAATTTAATTTTTTTTTCAACTTTTGTTATAATTATTTTTCTCTATTATGCTTCCTCAAGTTATTGTTACTTCTATATAATAGATAAAAAATCATATTTAAAGAATATTTTTCAAATTATGCATACATTCAATATAGTAATAATAAATATCTTATAGAGAATTTTTTTTAAATTTTCAGCTATTTTTTCGACATTATTTATGAATAAATATTTTTTATAAGTAAAAAATAGTAATACGTTTTATTTCTTATTTTCTTTAAACTTCTCAACTTATGATTGATAAGTAAAATTAAAATAATTTTTAACTAAAATTATTATTAGGGTAAATGGTCAAATTAGTCCCTTTCTTTGTAGTGAGTTTTGATTTTAGTCCCTCCCCGGAAAATATTTAGCGATATCTCCCCGCGATTGCATGCGTTTTGGTATTAGTCCTCGCCGGAGGACGGAGCTCCGACGAGAACCCACGTGGCACGCTTACGTGTTTAATGAGTCCTACGTGTTTACTACTTAAAATTTAAAAATTAAATATTATGAAAAACCTAAATGCCCTTAATTAATACCCAAATCACTAAATTTATGTTCCCCCAAAATTCCTAAATCCCTAAATCAGATTCCCATCCCCCCGCCCCTTTTTTTTTCCTTCTTCTTCTTGCAGAAGTTCATAAATCAAAAGCTTCTTCCTCCCTTCAACAATCTCATCAAAGAAAGCATGCAATAATGTTCTCTGCCCCAGATATGAGAACCCAAAGATACTCTCATATTCTTCGTTCTGTATCCCAATCCATAACCACTCCTCTTCTCTCTAATTCCCCTCTGAGATCCTCCACGGAGATTGAATCAGGAGAAGACTTGTTGCGGTTGCTCTCGTTCCAAGGATTGTGGTATGTTGTTTTCGGTCCTTTCCTGGTTTCCTTCTCCTTGTGATGGTTGTGTGTTCCTTGTTCTGGTTTCTATGGTTCTGCTCTGTGCCCAGCAGCTAGCGGTCTAGTTTGCTTCGTTTCTGCTACTTCTTTCCTACCCCTGTAGTTTTTGTTTTTCCCCTGTTTCTTGCTGTGTTGTTTATTTGTTGTTTTCGTTTCTAGTTGTTTGGGTTTTTCTACACTGTTACACTTTTCATATATATAATTTGGTTTGATTCTCAAATAAAAAACACTCTGTATTAAACGCTTTGGGGATTATGTCGGTTTTGAAAGTTTGTGGTTTTTGTGGGGTTTGAAAGTTTGGGGATCTTGTGGGGTTTGAGTTTGGTGTTATGGGTTCTAGTGGTTGTGGGGGTTTGATGTTGGAAATCTGATTTCTAGAGGTGAATGATGATGAAGATTGAAGATGAAAGGATGAAGGGAAGATGGATGATGAAGATGATGGAAGGTTTAATTTAGTGATTAGGTTATTAGGTGATTTAATTTAGTGACTAAGGTGGTTTTTGTAATTTTAATTTTTTAATCATAAAATTAAATTATTAATTGAATATATGGAAATTAAATTTAATTAAAAATGATGTGGATTATGCCACGTAAGCATTGACCTGCCATTAGGCAATCTCGCCAGAGCTCCGCCCCCTAGCGATAAGGGTGGGAATAGGTCAGGCCGTTCGTAGGGGCCTATGGCCTAGCATACCACAGGCCCAGGCCAGACCAGGTCAAATTGGTAAATAGGCAAGGCTTAGGCTTTTTGAAAAGCCTATTTAGTTAAAAAGGCTAGGCTCAGACCATTCAAAAAGTCTTTTAAGCCTTATGGGCTAGCCTATTTAAGTAAAAATGATTAGTATTTTTCTGGTACATAGTAAATATGATTAGTATAAATATATTTTACCATTGATGACGTCTATATATTAGAAATTTATCATAATATCTTGATATTATATACTTATTGACATTTTTATATATTTAAGCAAATTGACTTATTTAATGATTCAAAGTTATAAGTCTATTTAGAAATAGATATATAACGTATTTAAATACTTTAATATAAAGTGTGATTTTATACTGACTCTCCGACTCTAAGAAACCAACATAATTTCTCGTTTAGTTTCATCTCTACCTAATAGCTTATAATATTATGAGTCTGATTGTTGAAAAAATTATTTTAGTATAATTTAACCCGTTAGTTTATAAGTTTGATAGCTGATGTACAAATAAGTTTGTTAGCAAACGTAAAACTCTTGTTGTAAAACGAGCCTTTAAATAGGCTGCCAGGCCAGGCCAGACTTTCGAGAAGGTCAGGCCAGGCTCGAAAAAAAGCCTTTGACAGGTCACAGGCCAGGCTCAGACATTAAGATTTTTAAACAGGCTAGGCCTATTTACGCAAAGCCTACCTAGGCCCAGTCTATTCTCACCCCTACCCGGCGAGGACTAATACCAAAACGCGTGCAATCGCAGGGAGATATCGCTACAAAATTTCCGGGGAGGGACTAAAATCAAAACTCACTACAAAGACAGGGACCAATTTGACCATTAACCCTTATTATTATTATTTTTTTTGAAAGTTACCCTTATTATTATTAACAATGAGTAAAGAATATAAACAAATTATTATTAACAATCTATTATTGTCATTAATGTAACGGTAGTCAATTTCAATTATTATTATTTTTTAGTAATTCACCTCAAGTTTTAATGAATAAATAAAATTGAAATAATTTTATTATTTAATTTTAAATAAGAGAAATTAGAAAGTTTTAAATATTTTAATATTTACTTTTAAATATGTGAAATTGAAAATTTTAATAATTAATAATTAATATTTAATGAATAATAAAGTGGATTTAGTTTTTATTTTAGTTTTCAATTGTTTTATTTAATTGTTGTAATATAAAAGAAATTTATTATTTCTTTATGAGTTTAATGCTATTTTTTCAAGTCTGCTTTACATATGTATATAAATTGTCACCTTTAATTTTGTATTACATTAAATGAGTAAAAGTCATGTTTTTTAAATCTGATTCTTGGGTTAAAATATACTTTATTACCGTAAATAAGGAAATGTATATTCGAATAAAATCTAAACAATTAATATAAAACTTTTTTGTATGAAAATAAATTGATATAGCATATATTCCCTTGATTAAGGAACCTAATGTGTATATAGTCATATTACCTTATTAATTCATTATTCTTTCCCCTTCATACGTTCTACCATTCTTTTCCTCTGTCATATTTGTTTCCTTCTCTGTTCTTCCAAAAACTTCCGCCAACATGCCTAAGATTGAAGACTACCCATGGTTGAATTACAAGTATTGGGTTCCTGTGCTTAATTACATCTGAATTCTTAAATGATTTCTAAAGTTCCGGAATTTCAAACCATAAAATTAAATTGAAAGTTGGTGTCCCTATCATGCTCATTCAAGCATTGACCAGGCTGCAAGGTTGAGTAATGGCACTCGAATGATAGTGATAACTTTGATGAAATATATAATTTTTGCTATTGTTTTAAACAGAAGAAGCAAGATGGGTTAAACAATATTTATTCCTAGGATGAGCTTAACTCCATCTGATTCTGGCACAGGGCCGTGTACAGAGATTTTGGGGCCTAAGACAGAAAATTTTAAAGGGGCTTTTTTTTAACAAGAATTTTAAAGAGAACTGCAGAAGTAAACAATAGAACCTGAAAACGTGATAGAGATGAAAGACGCGTGTGTGGTTTGTAAGCTTTTAGAATTTTGAAGATCAATTAATTACAAGCCTTTAATTAAAATTCAAGAGAATAGAGATGAAGGGAAAGAGATGAGGAGAATTTTTTTTTTAACCAGGAGGAGCAAAAGCCTAAACGTCTGTAGTCTAAACTAGGGAGAGAGTGAAAGATTAAAAGAGAATTGGAATAAATTAAGGAATAAAAAGAATTTATATTTTAGGATAAATAAATATTTTAATTTATATTAATGATGATATTGAATAGTTTTAAAAGAGATGATATTTGATGTAACTTATTTAAAAAAAAGAATATTATGTAACTTCCCTTTTTACTTGGCTAATTTTTAGGGAAGATGAATGATTTTTATTTATTTTATTTTAATCCACTATGAGTCTTTATTGATTGGTAGGTATTTCTAATTAATCCTAAATATTGTATATCAATCAATCATTCAATTCTATTTACAATTTCCAACGTGACAACATTGCAGTAATGCAGTTACTAATTATTTGTTTTTTTTTTTCAATCCAAACACATAAGCTCACTGTTTGGCCGTTTGGGTCATTTATAACTAAAACAAAATTTGGGCCTCAATTGTTTTTTGTTTTTTGGGGCCTTAGGCAGCAGCCTTTTTGGCCTAAAGGCCCCCACGGCCCTGTTCTGGCATTACATTCAAATTCCACCGCAGACAATTCCTTGCTACTTTATGTTTTGCAATGATTATAAATAAAAGCCAGAGTCAATCTTTATCTCATGTTGGACCGTATTTACCAATGCCTGTCTTTACTCACGGGTAGCTATATGTTGCACTTTCAAGAGTTAAATATAGAAAATGGCTTAAGATACTTATCATAGATGACGAAGGAGGTTTTTCTAACACTCCACGCAACGTTGTGGATCAAGAAGTCTTCGATAATATTTGACATGTAAGTGCTGATATTTCAGAAAATTATTTTGAATTTTAATTCTTTTAATAGGAAAATTGATATGTTTTTCTTTTAATTGTTGACAGCATAAAAAAATGTCAAGCAGTTTATTGATCATCTAATTCGAAGGGTTTTTGGCGTTGCTATAAGGTATGTTTATCATTCTCAAATGATATTAAGTTTATCTTTGTATTGCTTACTAATTATTAGTCTTATATATATTTTTTTCCTTTGTAGGTTATGTTGCTCAAATATGTTTAAACAATAGACTTCAAGTTCAATTTTGAAGTTATTATCATTCATCATGGACTACAAGTTCTATTATACGTTCATGTTGTTGTCATTGTTATGTTTATTTTATTTGATTGTCTTTGCAATGCATTCCTTAAAAACTTGGTTTTTGAACAGTTCAAGTGTTGACATTGGGAGGTCTATACATCCTGTTCTATTTAAAAATTTTATTGTGCTATCATATATGTTTGAAACATTTTATGTTCAACACCTATTCTACTGATGTATCTATAAAATAAATTAAATTGCCGTGCAATGCACGGATAGAAAATCACTAGTGTTTGATAATTACTCGAATGAAAACGTATGTTTTGAAAGCAAGCATTAAATCTGGATCTAATGCTTGACAAAGTGTTTATACCAAAATTATTATTAACTCCATTTGATAGGACCATATCTTTTAATTTTCAAAGGAAATTGTTTTTTATAATAACCTCTTCTGCAATGACAATCAATAAAAGTCAATATCGATATTTAATTTATATTTATAAAAGTAAGTGTTTTCACATGACCAACTAATCTATCTATCTATAAACTCTATTAAAGCAAAGTTTGTGCGTAAGGATAAAAGTGTAATTCAATAGATCATTGAACATTAACTAGGATTTTTCCATGGACAATTCAGCAAATCTAAATATAATTAGTTAGAGATCAAATCTTGGCCGTCCATAGCGTTGAATCTCAGCCATTTAATTTCTTTTTCTTTTTCACTTCAAAACTCTCTCACGTTTGGTTTTCCCTTTCACAGCTCCCTTCGGTTTTCATTTTTCCACCCCCTTTATGACTTTCTTCCATTTTCGTTCTCCCAATTCCACCATTCCAAGAGTCACTCACGCTCATTGATATTGAAAACCCACCGTTTTCATTCTCCCCTTCTGCGTATCTGAGCAGTGATATTGAAAACCCACATCGGAGTGAGCTCTAGCGAGTCCGAGAAAAATCGTGGGAGAGGAACTGGGTGGAGCTCGAGGCAGAGAAGATGGTGTCATCCCTGAGTTTCAGGCGAGGTTGTCATGCTCTAAAGCCCCATTGCCTCTGTTCCATCAATTCGCGAGGTGAAGCTCTCTGTTCCACTAGGTTTTGGTTGCGAGGCGCAATTCTCTATTCCATCAGGGTTTTCTCATTTCTTCTCCCTCACCTGGCTTCACACATCATCCCATCACAACTCGGTGAGTGAAGAAGGGAAAATTTCATGTTCCTATAATCTTATTCATAATTTGATTGTTTCTTACAACTACTCTTCACAAAATTTCTTTAAAAATACAGTGTGTTATTGTGCACAGAAGCACATGTTTCTGAAACAGATGGTAAAAGAAAATAGTGATAAGGCTTCAGAAGATTCCTTGGTGCCCAAAAGGTGAGCAATTGTTCACCTTTACTTTAACTTCTATCTTATTGTACAAGTTAATATAGATCTTGAAGCTGCTCTTGGAGACACAAAAAATGTGAGTTTTCATATATACAATGATTCTTATTTTCCATGAGAAAGATTCACAGATTAAATCCTTGATCTCTTTTCGTGTAGGGTTGAGTTCTTCATTTAGGAAAAAGTGTCCCATGATTGTCTCTTTGTAACTGTATCCATCTCTTGACATTATGGTTGCTTTGAATCTGTAGTGTATCTTGCTCCAAACAGGGTGCAATCCTCTTCTGACTTTCCTCCTCTGCTACAGGTTATTTATAAACTATGTATTTGGCACGGGGGATATATCACTTATGCTTGCACAGGTTGGTTTGATTGTTTTGAGTCTAAATTGTGGATTTAACTCATGTTGATAGGCTACAAATCTCTCATCTGTTCATATTTTATTGTGATTTAACTCAAGGTGAATGTTGATAAATAGAGAATGATAACTCAGATCAGTGATTCTTTGAATTTTTTTGCCCGTCAGGTTCTCTCTATCATGCTGCACATCAGTAACCTCACCTTTCTCATCGACTCAAACTCCCTAACCTGTGAGTTTCTAGATTTGAAAGATTTAATCTTGATTGACCAAGTTTTCTGCAATGTTTCAGGTTTGCTTCTCTTCTTTTGGTTTTCTCGGTTTTTCTTCTGGTGAGTAAGACGTTTTTCTACCCTTTTTTTCTTATTTCTGATTTAATTCCTTTTCTTCTAATCGTTTCTCCGTTTTGAGTCTAGGTTGTTGTGTCGCGATTCTACCAGCCCACCACCCTACCTGCACTGATTTCGGCATCAAGCGGTGAGCTTTTTCTTTGATTTTTTGTTCCCCATAGGTATTCGACCATTTCAATTTGATATGTACTCCCCTTGATCGCTTTGTCTTTCAGAAATATTTCAATGGAAAACACCTTACCTAATCAATACAACTGGAATTTAATAGTAAAATTAATCAATTGTTTTTCTTTAAAGCAAGCATCAATTTTGGCAGAAACTTTTGTGAGTAGCTACTGCATGTCAAAATTGATTATGAGAAAACACAAGTGGTTTCAAACATGCTACCAGTCATCACTTCAAAATTTCTGAATTTAGGTCTGGGATGATCCGTTTATTTGTAGGGGTTGCTAAAAGTAAAGCATACATTTTTGGCATCTTCACAAGGTCTTTGAGTAGTTAGTTATATTGCAGTTTTCACTCAAACTCAGTACTTTTGATTTATTTTTAGATTTGAACGCGAAGATGGAGGCCATGATGACCATTTTGGAAGGTGGAACCCAAGATCATGTGCATTACAAATGAAAAGAAGATCTCATAGAGATGCTTGAAGAATTTGGCCAATCTTACCGTCTTTTATTCATATCATATAATCAAAGTTTAAAACATCCAGCAATGTGGTGTTAATTGGAGCCAAGAAAGCTGTATCCAACAAGTAATAAAGCTATGTCAAAGTGGTTCTTTTTCAAGTATGTTTTAATTTACAATATTATTTTGGTCATTGCTGCCTGATCTGTCTGTGATTTATATTGTCATTCGAGTCCCCCTTTGTTGGATTTGTCACTATGTGTCTATGTCCAAGGGTTACTTCATTATGAACACTAATTTTCACCAGTACACATAATGTAGTTTTTTTCCCCTGTTACCATTGCGTAGTAGTTGTGTGGAATTTTATGCTTTCTTTTATATCTCGGAATAAATGATATGCTTGCAATTGATATGGAGGTGTAGTTGATTTGGAGGTTTTAGATGGTTATACGAGTTCTTCTGATTTCTGTAGACGTGGAGTGATTAGGCCCCTGCCTCCTTGGATTGACTTTGAGATACAAGACCTTAAATTTGGTCTATGTGTTGATGTGTACCATGAGGAAGCTTGGTGGGAAGGTGTGATATTTGATCACTGTGATAGTATGGAGGAGAGGAGTGTATTTTTCCCTGATATGGGTGATGAAATGAGGGTTGGAGTTGATGAAATGCGGATTACTCAGGACTGGGATGAAGTTACAGAGAAATGGGAGAAGCGAGGGAAATGGGCGTTTCTTGAATTGATTGAGGAATGTGAGAGTGTAACACCCCGATTTCGGTGGCGTCACTTTAGTAACCAAAAGTAAAACTTAATGCGGAAAAACGTGAATATTTTTTTTTGATAATAACTAAGACAAGACTGAATTAAATAAAACCCAAAAGCGAAAGGTAATAAAACTATAATACAATATATAAACAGCCCCCGCTGTAAGTAACAACCTCGTCACGAGTAACCTCCAGTGACGGAAAGAAAAGTGTAGCGCCCGAAGGCAATATGTACAGACTGAAAGTAAAGGTGAAGTGTCCGCAACACCATCCCTCAAAACTGAGAATAAGCTGGCCCATCGGCCTGAAACAAGACCTCCTAAGTCCAACCAACTCTCTGTGATTCCTGTAAAGAAACCACACAAAAAGCTATAGGTGGGAATCTACCCTGTCCCCAAAGAAAACAAATGATGTTCAGAGCTAAGACTCTACTCCTACACTAATCCCATCTCGAGGAGCTCACACCAGCACTAAAACCTACATGCTAGCATGATCGTCGTCCGAATCTGAATTCAGAACGACCTAGTCTAAGTACACCATCCGTCCTCCTCTCGCTACCGCGATGCGCTCCTGTTCCAGTATCTCAACTCTAGTTCCCCCCGAAGGGTGAACCATCATGATCTAGTCCGCCGTGGACATATGACAAAGGGCGTTTGTCCGCCAAAGCACACACAGAAGACGCGAGGGTCAACTCCAAAGAATTATGTAAATAATAACATCGATAGATACAGATAATAGAATAGCCACTTAGGCTTATAGCTAGGGATAACATCCTAGGGTTGCATATTCCATAACGAACATAAATGACAATAAAAACACTTAACATGTTCCAAATAGGATTAACAAATAACAATCACATTCGACAACTAAGTCAGTATGCATGTTGCATGAAATGATATGCAGGTTAACCCAGTCAACCAATATGCAATCCGGAACGGATGGACATCAACGGATCAGCCCTAGCACCAGCCACGGTGGGACCATTTCGGCCCGCGTGCCTCTTACTCCAACATCAGCGGTAGTCAGATCAGCCGTAACCCGTAGGTCTGCCATTTCGGTCTGCTACAAGAGACGTCTACAAACGCTCTTACACGGAAATCCGGGTCTTATGACCATTTTGGAATCCGACGAGGTCCAGAGTACGTCCTGTGTTAATACCCCATTAATGTTGCATGAATGCAGGATGATTAGTCAAACAACGTCTCCGAATCTCACTCGACACGTCGCCACGTGTTCTAGCTAAATTAAAGTCTCTAAAAGCTTACCCTAAGGTAAAGTCGATTCTGCGACAAAAGACACTTCTTTCCACAACACACATTCTCTCATGATGATCTCCAAATCATCCGACTCATCTCAATCCGAGGGTCACAACTGCTCAACGAGCACAGAGTATCACACTCTCGGAAACTAACGGTTTCCCGGACTTATCCCCAGGATAGCCCAACAACATAGCTGCTCCAACAGCACAACAACAAACGCTGCTCCAACAGCCCCACAACACCTACATACTCGAAGCCTCTCAACTTTCTCAATACTGGGATCCGACGACACTTCTCGTTTTCCAAAACTAAGATTTGACTTCCACGCCTTCCTTTCGAGTTTATTATCATTAATTAAAGATTTAGAGGTTGTTTAATGTCTTATGAGTTTTCTTTACAAAATACTATCCTTTTAGTCTTATCGCAAATCCTATAAGTTCTCGGGATCTCCAAATCCCCGAATGACTCCAGAGAATGTCTCGATCCATACACATCATAACAAGGTCCGAATCTCATTCGTCCTATCAAACTTTCTTAAAACTCTCAAAATAAAATCGGCATGACCTGCCCGCTATTCTCACCATTCAGAATCTCAGATCTCATTGCATAAGTATAAATAACTCAGCACAACCAATCAACATGTCATATATCAATATATTAAACAATAACCACATAGCACTTAGCATATAAGGCATGCACCACACATCCTAAATTACCCAATTAGCACTTAGCATGTAATTCACTCATCAAAAACATTCAGTAGATGCATCATCTACATTGTCAGCCGAAGCCTCAGAAAACATTTTCCAATCACACACAATCCAGTGCATAAACAGTAAACAATGTCGAAAGCATCGACCCTAAGTATTAACTAGAGATTCAGTGAGAAGCCCTCACCTGTAGGTTCTCCAGAATGATCGTCTAACGCTTCCTCGCAAGCAAAGCCTTGTTCCTCGGGAAACTCTTCAAAAGCACCTTTAGAACAAAACCACAAAAATCAATCAAAATCTATCGGAAACTAAGCTATCAATACTTACTAAGGTTACACGAAGTAATCTATACTCTAAGGTACGATAATCTAGCGCGAAAGACAAGTTTTCGAAAAAGGAAATTTTCCTCCTTCTCCCCTATAGGGCTCGGCCACTTTTCACAATTGTGGGATTCGATTTTTCTTCGATCAAACTTGGTTCCTATGCTATCATTAGCCATAACTAAGGGTATTCTAAACTCGGAAAAATTATCGGATCAAAAACTGTCGCAGGGGTATTTTGGTCATGATTTTTAACTTAGAAATTTCAAAACTGAAATCCCAAAAACCAAATTTTGCAGGGACGTCACCAACGGCGTTTATGACAACTAATCCTACTAGCACTAAGCTAAGGCGATAGTTTTCAGCCTAAAGGTTGAAGCTTTACTCCAAAAACTCCAAAAATGGGTATTTTAGGCTAAAATTGATTCCGGCGGAATTCCGGCGACATAACGGAAAATCTAACCCGGCAGAAGTGATCTTGGGCACATAAGGAAGAGGTTTAGAATCAGAAATGAAAGATTCAGGATAGTTTTGCAAAAACCCATAAACTATCGGCTCAGAAAAGTCTACAGAAAAGCTATGGAAAAAGCGATCAGAGGTAAGGATTAGCGACTATACCTCGAAACCTTGAAGCAGCAACTAACGGATCAACGATCAAGCAAGTAATGAAGAAAATTCTTCTTCCTTCTTCCTTGGATGAACTCGCGGCCTTGAGGAGAGAAAATGGAGGAGTTTTGTGTTTTTTTCTCACTTGTTTGCTATATATAGAAGATGGAAATTCGCGGGAAAATGAAAGTTTCGCGAATCTGATTTTTCCGGCGTCATTCTCCGTGAATTCTAAGATAGGTTTTGGCGAAAGAATTCCAAAACTAAAATGAGGTCTCCTTATATTTTTGGCAACTAAAGCATAGTCGGTGTAAAACTATTTTACCCGATAAGTTGCTTTTTGCATCAAATGTCGGAATGGAAAACTTCCTTCTGAAGAAAGATTGAAATCATCAAGAGAAATGGGTGTACGCGTGTAGAATCTTCATTTGAAGCTCTGAATAGAAAAAGTCTTCATTGTCGGTTGATTCTAGGGTTTTGAAATACAAGGGATTCGGTTTCGGCAAACTTCCGATGATTGGAATCGGACGTTCTTAGATCCTAGAGTTTCGCCTCGAAACGATTTTGATATATGGAAAAAGAGAAGTTCTAACATTTCTCTGAAGATTTTTGGACTAAAATCCTACAGTGTTCCAAGGGTGGAACATAGTGTTATTTCCTAAGATTCTTGTCTTAGGTTTTTAAAGCGAATATTAGTCGTGCTATAACTTAAATCGACTTCGATACAATCCTCAGAATTTCCCTGAACTTTATCCTTCATATATTTGTTTCATTTGGTAAACTCTAGTTCAGGTTTCCCTTCACGATACATCAACCCTAATCGTGAATAAGACTTTATTCACTTAGCATAAGCTTAAAAACTTGGGTCTTACAGAGAGGGAATCATATGTTGCAATTTCAGCTCGGCAAATTTGGTATGATGTGCAGGAAAGAAAGGATTTTGGCGTGGTCGGGGAGTGGAGGTAGTGAGTGACAACTGGACTCCTACAGTTAATGAAATCTATTCAGTCTTAGATCTTCCAGGGTGTTTATTAAATAAAACACAACAGATGGAGTCAGTTGAAAAAGAAAATTCTCAGCTACAAGAATTTGTTCTTCCTGTTGAAAAGGACTTACCACTGTTTCAGAAAGAAGTTTCCTGCTGCCCACATAGACGCCTATGTGCACCTTTTGTTTTTCAATATTTGGTGAATGCTTGAAGCAAATAAGTTTTCTGATTTCACCTGCAATATTTCATTTCCTTTCCATAAGATTTGTGCTTTTTTATGATATGATATATACTTCATCCATCTTTAAATTCTTCATGTGATTACCATTTACAAGTTGAAGGTACTGATCCAAAAACTCACCAAGGAATGAAGATTTATTGATCAAAAACTTACCCTCCGGCCTCCAGGCTCCATATTTATTTTTTCCTCTTTTCTCTCATGATCCTTATTGCTTACCCTCAAGGCTACAAAATGCAGTTATGCCAAACTTCTCTTTTGGAGATGAGCCTCATAATTGCAAAGGAAGTATTTTGATGCAATTTCATATCTAATTTAAACTCTCATTCAATGGAAGATGAGAATTCCTTCTTATTACTTTTTATTGATTTTTACGCAGCAAATAATGCCAGGTAGAACTTATGTTGTTAACCTTCCTTTGTAAATCCAAAGCACTATTTTCTATTCTTTTCTGCTTTTCTTTCCCAACCTTCCTACAATATGAGTGCATGAAGTATGGTCTGTGACAGTGAAAGTTATCTAGCCCGGTTCAGTTGGCTGAACTTTTTATGGGGTGCATGTCATGTTAACATCTTACTTTTGTGGAGCTATATATTATGGCATGCCATTTTTTGAAAGTCAAGTTTCATCAGTATTCTACTTAAATTGCACATCAATATTACCGGTCTTAAGTGCTAAATTAATTGGCTCAACTGCAAAAAAAAAAAAAAAATTCCTCCCCAATTGTGTCAATTAAATGTGTTTAAGTATATAATTTAGTAGTCGTTATTTATTATGAATTAATATTAATTTCAATTAGGGAATTACAAAGCACAAGATTGCTGTGGGATTTGAGTGAGTCGTGTTAATGGATAATAAAGGCACATAAGTTACCAGATTAAATTGTCTTCAATAATTATATAACAGTTACAAAATTTAAACCCTTTAACATGGTATTTAAGTATGACTTTAAAATACTCCTTTGCACTCCATAATATATTAATATCAATGCTGAAAAAACTTTTCATTAACCCTTCCCCTAGAACTATTTGCTTTCATGTTTGAAATAAGATAAAATTTCACTTATGAAATTCCATAAGACATGATTAATTAGTTCAAATTTTTTATATTGAAAAGATAAACTAAAAATATTTAAATTAGTTCATGTTTTCTTAGAATATTTAATTTTTTATTAACAACATAAAGGTGGATGTTTTAACATTAAATTTAATATGGATTCAAAAATTACTTACCAAAATAATCTTCAACAATTAAAGGTAACATTTCACTTTCACCAAACTTTGTTTATAAGAACATAGTTAATATCAGTTCCAGATTTGAATAGACACACATAATTTGTTTTAATTTCTAGAATAAATAGTTAAGTAATAATTAATGTTTAATATTAATTCTTAAAAGTTGAAGGTGGTGGTTTTAATATTAAATATGATATCGATGCAAAAAATAACTTTCTCACTATCCCTCCCTCTTGAAATTCATTTTGACGATTTCAATCCTCCCATCAATATCATGCTATATCCTTCTTCAATTTACATCAAAATATATATATAAAAAAGTGTTTATTATTTATTTGGTTCATTTTTATGGAAATATATCAAAATACATAATTAGTTTTGGTTATTGAATTATTAGTTAAATAATAATTTATATTAATATTCATCCATAAAAATTAAGGTGGTGCATTTAATAGTATATCAATGCAGAAAATAATCGTCCCATTAACCTTTTCCTTGAAGCTATATAAATATTAAATTAAATTTATTTTAATTCTATTAAAACTTTAATTATTCACCTCAAATTTTTTGTAAATGAGTTTATTATTATTTAGCTCATTAATATTTAGTTCAAATAAGTTAGAGAATTTCACAGAGCACAATTAATAAGTTTTGATCTGGAGAATTATTAATTAGTTAATACTTAGTAATAATACATAAAAGTTAAAGGTGGTGGTTTTAATTTTTTTCCCTAAAACTATATAATTTTTTTTTGACAACAGAATAATTTTATTGAATGAATAGAAAATGCGTTACAACTATATAAATTTCTGATGCCGCTCATTCATAATTTATTTTTATGCTATGTCATTTCTTAAAATTTAGCGTATTAGTTTCATTAATTTCATACTAATTTTCGATATTACTAATTTTATATTATTAATATGTCATTTGCAAATTTTACATTCATCCTCATAACTAAACAAAAACTTTAATGTTATTAATACTATCATATTTGTATTTTAAACTATTTACCTAATAAAAACTTATAAGTACAAAAAAAATACAAATTTTTGAATTCTGTGATCTAAAATAAATTTATTTATTTTAATCCATAAATATCTTTATAAAACACAGACAAAAGAAAATAAACACACAAAATACAAAATCGAAAACTCTCCGTGCATCGCACGGGTAAAAGTACTAGTATATCATACTTCAGAGTTACAAAACACAGAAGATTAATATTTTTATTTATAACACTCAGACAAACAACTCTCATACTATTTCAATATAGTTTGTAAAGATATGTTTCTGCAATGTGAGATTTGTAGCATATATGCATTTGAATTAATACAATGACGGTCCTCGAATAATAGCTCAAGTGGTAAAAGCTAAAAGGCATATGAATTGGGTGGCCGGTGGGGGATGTCCAAGGATCAATCCCTGAGAGAGGTCTAGGGATCAATTCCTAGAGAGGGCAATTTATATAATTTTTTTTTTGATGTAACTATTAGCTAATTATTAAATGATGCCCTATTCCAATATAAACAGAAAATTACATGATTTAATTTAAAGGGTTAATGGTCAAATTAGTCCCTTTGTTTGTAAGCGAGTTTGATTTTAGTCCCTCTGAGAAAAAATGGTGTTTAGTGGTAGTTATTTCTATAATTACTGGCGGTTTTTGACCGCCACTAAACGTCATTTTTCTTCAGAGGGACCAAAATCAAACCCTTACAAACTCAGGGACTAATTTTACCATTTACCCTTATTTAAATATTACATCACAAACAAATTGAATATACACGTGCATCACATTTAAAAAAAAAATCACTTTCTAATTTATGTTTTCTCATACCTAAAATTAATTTTATTCTTCGAATTTGTTTTTTTTTTTAATCTTGTAATCTCACTCTTATGAGAATTTAGTGCACCGACCACTAGACCACACCTTATTGATTGCTTTCTTCCTATAAACGTAACAAAATAACACAATTTTACTAAAATGATGTGCTTCTACAAACACACGGATTATTCTAGCATAGGACATGGTAATAGCTTTATCAGACACATTTCATCATACTCTTTACCAACTCTAATTTTATTTAGGCAGAGACTATTTGCGCCTCCCCGTTTTGCTAAGTCCGCCATCTCCTTTTTTAAAAATTCCAACATTGCCCTTAGTAAAAAAAACATAAAAAGGTAATATTTAATTTTTACTTCCCACACACCATCTCCTTCTTCCTCCTCACCCTCCTCCTCACCCTCCTCTTAATCCTCCACTCCTCCACTCCCAAGCTCTTTTGGGTGATCTCAAGTCAAGAATAGAAGCTTACCCATGTAAGTTTTTACCTTTTTCCGAGCTTTTTTTTCAGCTTTTTTTAGCTTTCATCGCGATTTCGCGACTTTCCGACGTAACTGGTTAGTCCCGCCCTTAAAACTGCGGTAATGAAACAAATTACACGCTCCCGCTAACATACGTGCGCAAAGTGATATGTTGGAATAATAGGTTAAAAGGAAAGGCGGACCTAGTGGAAGAACACAAATTCATGCCGATTGTGCTTGTCAATAAAGATCATTTCGTTGGGGTAAATCCTTATCCTTTATTCTTCATAATACGTATATGTAAAACCTTATACTTTTATGCTTATACTCTTCTTTGTTTGTAGGTTACTCTTCGTGAAGGCCATCCAATGCTGACCACAGCTCACTTGTGGGCATACAACTGTCACCCGGAAGCAAAAAAAATGGGAAGAGCCATACAAAGAGCGCATTGAAGAATACGCGGCTTATCTGAAACAAAAAAATGGAGGATGTAGTGATATTATTGACCTTAGTGATGATTAATTATGTTGGATCATTAAGTTGTTTTGTAACGAATTGCTTGTAATTTATATGCGTGTAATGGATGATTACTTTGAACTTTATAACTGTCTCATTAAATAGCTTGTGATGCCTCTGGATTGTTATAACTGACAGAAAATTAGACTGTGCATGCCTCTGTAATAACTGCCAGTAATTTTCAACCTGTCCGCACTTATAACTGCGGTAGGTCATGAGGCATCTGTAAGAGGTTACTGTAAGCCTATTTAATAGCACCAATTTCCTGTGGTTATAATTGCGGATGTGTTATAATTTAATCTGTTCGCACTTATAACTGCGGTAGGTCATGAGGCATCTGTAAGAGGTTATTTAATAGCACCAATTTCCCGTGGTTATAACTGCGGATGTGTTATAATTTAATCTGTCCGCACTTATAACTGTGGTAGGTCTTGAGGCATCTGTAAGAGGTTACTGTAAGCCTCTTTAATAGCACAAATTTCCCGTGGTTATAACTGCGGATGTGTTATAATTTTGAACTTGTCCGCACTTATAACTGCGGTAGGTTATGAGCCCTGTGTAAGAGGTTACTGTAAGCCTCTTTAATAGCACCAATTTCCCGTGGTTATAACTGCGGATGTGTTATAATTTTGAACCTGTCCGCACTTATAACTGCGGTAGGTTATGAGCCCTGTGTAAGAGGTTACTGCAAGCCTCTTTAATAGCACCAATTTCCCGTGGTTATAACTGCGGATGTGTTTAAATTTTCAACCTGTCCGCAGTTATAAGTGAGGAAGGTGATTTCTTGGCAGAAAAACATTTGGTTCATATAACATGAATGTATCTCGCTATATTTCTGACCATAACATTTGGTTCATATAACATGAAAGTATGATGCTAAACAAATTATCCAACAAAACATAACAAAAGATCCGAAATTATCCAACAAACACACATAGTTGCATTATCCAACAAAACATAACAAAAGATCTGAAATTATCCAACAACATTAAACAACATTATCCAACAAAATAAATATAAAAGTACAAAGGTCCCTAAATCTAACGCCCAGAATTTGAAGGCCCAGCTCCCGAGTTCCGTCCCCTGATCTTTCTTCCCCTCCCGTGCACTGCTCCCTCGATGATGGTATGCATATTGTGCACCGCATCCCACATCGGTGAACCCAGCGGGGGCGATCCCACTGTCGTCGGATCAACCGCAATGCCAGAGTACAACGCAAGCTCCGCAAACTGGCTCTGAAATGACAATATATAAGGTCAATATACACATAGGCATACACATAATCGTAATGTAAGCCACATAGCGAAAACAAGTGTCAGTATCTCTAGAAATGCGAAGCGGTCGGCTTTGTACTCATCTGGGACCATGTAAGGGTGTGAGACCTTGATATACCAAGGAGTGTATTCGCCAGTGGTCTGAAAAGGGAAAGCAGCTTCTTCCGACAGATGGCAAATGTGATCATTCCAGTGCGCAAATCGACGATCACACTCCCGGCACGTAACTAACGATGGTGGGGGATCTGGCACATACTGGATCCTGCCAAACTGCCTGATGACTCGATCTGGGAGGTATGAGAATATCATCCCGGCATGCCTGATAAATCCCCTATACAAGGCAACCTGAGGGAAGGGCCAGTGAGCATAATGCTCTACATAAGGTCTCCAAATCACAAAACTGGCCGGAAACGTGTCCAGGTTCATCCTCTTCTGTGCAACCTCAGTAGTCCCTCGAAGCGCCTCCTAAGTTAGTGCAACGGGCCTGTCTGGCGTGTAGGCAGGGTTGTCCTTGCGCTCAAACAAGGATCCGGGAAAGTGGGCAAACACCCATGGCTGCAAAAGAGAAAATGCCAAAGTATGATGCTAATTATTAAAAAACAATGACAACAAACGTTTTAATGATAATTACAAAGAAATAACAATACCTGCAGAAGAGATAAACAACCAGCAACAAACTTAACACCGTTCCTGCTGGCCTCCCCGAGCTGACCATACAAGTAAGCCAAAGTGGCAGCTCCCCAGTTCCACCTTGATGCATTCTCAACATCTTCAAACAGAGACAAATACACAGCACCAATATATGTGTTGCTCTTGTCACAGAAAAGGGTCATGCCAATCAACCGCAGCATGTAAGCTCGGCATGCAGGAACTTCATTGTTGGCCGCTACGTGTTTCTCCACAATATCATGGAGAAAGCTAAAGCGAAGAGATGGACCCCTACAAGCATCAAACTCCTCCATCACAAGCTCAATGTCCACATCAAGTAACTGAGCAACCGCAGGAGCCGCCTCTTCCCTAGTCGGGTTACCAAAGGAGAAGAACTCACCCTCTACAGGCAAGTGGAGTAATGCTGAGACATCTTCAAGTGTGATCGTCATTTCCCCCCAGGGTAAGTGGAAAGACAACGTCTCAGGATGCCATCGCTCAACAAAAGCAGAAATAATGCTCTGGTCAACACTCGGGCTTATGCATTTCATCACCCACCGCAAACCTGCGTCATGCACCGCTCCCCTTATGTACCGAGCATGATGAACTACAGGATGACACATCCTCCCATGATTATAGGTCTTGAGCACGCCTCTAGTCTCATAATTTCGCCGTTTGTATGACCTCCATATGTCACGAGCTATATGTTCGCCATACTTAGTCAACAAGCAAAGGTCAAACGGACCTCCCTGATACCACAACCTGTTCTCATCATCCTCATCACCAGACTCCTCCTCAAACTCCGCCTCAATGTCAGCACCGACATCCTCCTCAGCCTCCTCTTCACCACTAGTCTCCTCCTCAATGTCATCATCCTGCTAATCAGCCATAATCTCATCATCCTGCTGATCCTGTACAGCAGGCTCTTGTTCAGCATTCCTACCCCTTCCTCTACCCCTTCCTCTATTAGCCTCTTCTGACCGTTTGCTGTTAGAAGCATGAGTGGAGCTACGATCCCGTGGAGCAGTAGGTTCAGTAGAAGGACCAACAACACGGGCAGTTTTCCTAGGAGGCCTGAAAGTTAAAAATACAAAAATTTATACTCATACACAACAATTTATTAACATAAACAACAATTTATTAACATAAACAACAGTTTGTTAACATAAAAAAGAATTTATAAACATTCAGAGAGAATTCAGAGAGAATTAAAAAAATTTGACAGGCTAACCGCTCTTAAACATGCGGTAGGCATAAAAAATTTGACAGGCTAACCGCACTTAAACATGCGGTAGGCATAAAAAATTTGAAAGGCTAACCGCACTTAAACATGCGGTAGTCATAAAACCTGTTCGCGGTTTAGAGTGCGGGCAAGTCACGAAACATCCTCCCATGGCAGAATCAAATCGAGGGACTGAATTTTGACACAAAATACAACCTAAGCCTCGAAAACTTGTAAGAAATAACTTACATTGTTGTTCTTCTTGTGGGTTATGGGTTGTTGTTGTATTTTGTGGGTTTCTCCTTCTTGACTTGGTCTCCTTCTTCCTCTTCTACTTCAACTTCTTCTTACTGGTTGTCCTCCTTTCTCTTCCTCTTCTTGACTTAGTTGTGGGTTAATGTGGGTTTGAGAGACTTGATTTTGTGAGGGTTGAAAATTTTGAAATTGGGTTGGAGAGGAAGAGAGGTTATACGGTTGAAAGAGGGGGGAGGGTTTGTAGAGATAAGGTAGTTTTTTTTTTTTAAATTAAAATTACTGAAGGGTATTTTGGTCTTTTTGCAGTTTTGGGGATGGCTCACTTAGCAAAAAAGGAGGCGCGAATAGTCTCTGCCTTTTATTTACTAGCCACCAAGTCCTAAAAAATATGAAAAAAACAGACGAAAATATTCTACATTTTATTTTAATAGAAAAACACTAAAGGACAAATAAGGTACCAGAACCACAAGTGATGGCAGAAGTACTGGTAAGTGTGTATTTCCTTAAGAGATTTCGTGTAGGTTTTTAGCCGGGTTCGATCCCCTCTAAGGTAAAAAAATAATACATTTGTGGTCAGGGGCATCACTACCGTATGCCGAGCCAGATTAGTCATAAGGGGCCTTTTTCTCGTGAAGACTGGTGGCTAAAGGACAAAAAAAAAAAAAAGTATACAGGATATCCGATTTTAATGGCAAAGTCCTGTTGAGTATAAATAAAATTACCAGACAATATAATGGTTTCTTATACTATACTCTTGCTGAGAGCACCTCTCCACGGTTACAAATTATATCTGCTTCTAGTAGATATTAAACAGTAATAGTTTAGGGATTAACAATTAAGGGAGGTTGTATGAGAAAATAACAAAAACAATTCAATATCTGAATAACCATTACAAAATTAGTTCAATATATTATCTTTAGTACCGTCTAATCGTCTATGTTTCATAGATCCGCACGTCAGGGCAAAAGACGTTAGTCACAAAATGAGCACTACACAGGAAGCTGTGGCAGATGGGATTCGAAAAGAATTTAAACGTATCTTTGGGGCCAAAATAAATATAACGTATGCATACTCTTATAAAATGTACCCCGATAAAATTCAAAGTTATACAAACTATAATCTATTATCAAATTACCTCAAGCATCCACTATAAAACTGGGAGCCAAATATTTGAAAAAGGGGGGAGGGAATGAGTAAAAGAAAAAAGAGGAGACCGAAATCTTAGGAAATCCATAGACAAACTAAACGCCAAAATTTCACCTGATGGTAAGTTTGACTAACAAGTTTGGTAAATAACTACATGATGAAAAGCAATTGTAACTAACTCCAAAGCTCTCAAGACACATGGAATTAAGGGTGTGACTATTGATTGGACGAAGAGAGGATATAAGACTAAGACCATCCACAATGGGTTGTTTACCCCTTTCTTACCCCACTTTTTCTCTTCCCAACACTTCACATCATCTTCTCTCTCCAATTCAACAAACTCTCAACAATTACCCACTCCAATGGTTTTCTCTCTCAACACCCTACCCCACCACTCACCCTACCCCACCACTTTTTTATTTCATATTTTTATTTAATTTTATTTTTTTGTTTTTATTATTTACATAAAATTACAATTATTGTTTTAAATTTGGTTTTTTTTCTGTGTCCAAATCAAACGAACCAAGTCTCTATTTATAGAGAAAAAAAAATCATAAATTTTGGTATAATTTTTTTTTTCAAAAAATATTTTTTTTGATGAAATAATTGAGTTCAAAAGATAAGGATAAAAGAAATTCGGACAACCAACAGAATGCTGACACGTGGCGGCAGCAGAAAAAAATAATTCTCCCTCTCTCCTCCCAGGCGCGTCACACGCCTTGTCTGGCCGTGTGGCCCACGCGCCTGGGAGAGGCCAACCACGGCCTGACGCGTGGCATCCGGCAGGGGCCTCAACAATGTTGAGCTTCCTCAACATTTTGAACGTTTCTCTCTCCTCCCAATCACTCTCAACAACATTTCACACCCATTGCAACCCCTAAACAAAACTAAACAAAGATTCTCAACACCCATTGTAAGTGGTCTAAGACTATACACAATGATTTTTTCATTCAACACCCTACTTTTTTACTTTTTATACTCCACATCATCTTCTCTCTTCCACTTAATAATTCAACACACATTCAACAGGTAAATAGCCAACTTGGTCCCTAAAAGTGTCAGCCGCCTTCAACTTCGTCCCTAAACTTTTAAAATGGCGTTTATGGTCCCTGAAAGTGATATTTCTCCTTCTTCAGAGGCCCTTGAGTTAAAAAAACCTTACGCCGTTAACGGAAAAGTGACGTGGCATTTTTTTTTGAAAAGCAACCGCTAACGTGACATGTGAAAGTAAGGAATGTTTGGGAATGGTTCAATTTAGTCCCTATGATTGAAAAAAATTCTTTTCTCCCCCATCTTCCTCTACCTCTCCCCACCACCATCACCCTCTCTCCATCTCCATCTTCTTCATCCATCTTCTTCCTTCTTCTTCTTCTTCCCACCCTCATCCCCTCCCTCTCACACTCCCCCTCACCCCAACCCCTTTTCCTTCCAAAAATCAAAATTCTTCAACCCAAAATCACAAAACCAAAAAATAAATTTGAACCCATAAATTTAACCCTCTTTTAGAATTATTTCCATAGCCACCAAACTCACTGCCCAGTTAGGAAGTTGTTTACACTGGTTTTTGGTAAACAAATATCCTCTTAGTTCGACTAAAGGAAGTTTAGATTTCAGGGTCCTTTTGAGAAAACGTCTTGCCAAAGTGTCGTGTGTGAGTTAGTGTTTTTCGACAATGATGATCGGCTCAAAAGAAAACTGGATTTAATTTCATAAGGATCAATTACATGAAGTCGGATAAATCAAAATAACATGAACACTACCAGAAACGTAGAATTCGACAAGAAACTACACAAAAGAGCTGGAAATTAACAAGCTTAATGCAAGAAAACTAAAATGCTGGTTCTGCAACGTACTCCTCCATCATCACGCCTTGCTCCTTGAGTCTCATTGATGCGGACATTAGAGCTTTCTGGTGAATTTTTCAGAGTTTGAGTTGGGAACCCCTTTTCTGAATCAGATTTTCCTATTTATAGAGCTCCATGTCCCGCGTGTCTTTGGCGGTTTTCTTCCTTGTTGGACGGGTTAGTGGGTCTGATTCCCCACGATGCTTGCTCCGGAAGTTCCATGCGTAGTGGTGGGAGTCGTGTTCTTCAACTGCCTCAACCGTTTCTTGGCCACGTTTTTGACCAACGTGGTGAGAATCTGACTTGGTCAATGTGGCACGTGTTACATGTGCCTGTGTTTAGCAGTAGTTGATTGTCGAATTCGGCTGCCTCCTTAACTTGGTGCATTTTCCTTTTCCTTTCTCTAGTCCGAATTCGACTACCTTGGGTGTTTTGGGCCGAATGCATTTTTTCTTTCTTGGGCCAAAATATTGGGCCAACAGATGCCCCCCAAAAATGTTGATTCTCGACTACCAGACCTTGGAGGGATCAAGCATTTTTTGCTCGTGCATTTCGATGGAGCTTGACGGCTGTTCGCGACTTTTCACTTTCTGATTTCAAGTCCCATCAGAGATCCTATCGTTTGACTTTTGCTCCAATCAGAAGCCTTGACGTCTGACTTCGTCTGCCGTCTCTATTTTAGGGTAATCATGACCCTTTTCTAGCCTTTATGTTAGGGTTTGTGGTTATATAATAAAATAACCGTTGGATTTCAAAAAAAATTTATGCACCATCCTATAATGCAGCTTCATGTCCGACCCTTCATTTGCCTATAAATACGCCATTGTTGGCCCTCTGCAAGCTTTACCGTTTTTCAAACACTCAAGCTTTTGCCTGATTCCGCTTGTGATCATCTTCAATCGTTTGGTTTCTGCTTTCCTGGTGCACTCTCTGAACGTGTCTATGGCTTCCGGTTCTGACAATGTTATTCCTTTGGCCGCTGCGTGTGAGATGAATGAGGCCAAACGCACTCCCATTCCAGACCCGCCGTACGAAGTGGAGAAACGGGCTATCTGGAAATCCCAGGTATTTATTCCTATTTCTGTGAATGGCAATTTACGTGCCATTTTAGGCCCTTTGAAGAAGGCGAAGAAGGGAAGGCCTAACAGTCTTCCTGAGGATTATGAGCAGTTTCACCCCAGCGTTCGTGGGGATGAGCTTATTCTTGCATTTCAACCTTCTTACCGCTTGCCCTTTCTGAAAGATCCCAAAAGGACTTTTAGGTCTGCGCCTCCTAACCCAACTGCTGGTGAAGGAGCCTATCTGAAATGGCTCGACAGAGTGGAGGCCAGTAAGTCTGGGCATTGGAAAGTCACTGGAATTTTCGACCTCATTCAGTTGTCGAGGTCGCCGATTTCTTACAATCCTGCTATGCTTTTAAGTTCTCTTTTCTTTTGGGAGCGGTCTACCAATAGCTTCCATGTCCCCTTTGTGATGCTTTCTCCCACTCTCCTTGATGTCGCTGCCATTACTGGCCTTTGGGTGGTGGGTGATGATTACCATTCCTCTGCTGCTCCCACCAATCCTATCGCCATTCCGACGGATAACATCGCTTTTAGTAAGTTTATTAAAGATCACTACGTCGAGAATGGTGAAGTCTCCGATGCTGAGCATGTCGCGTTTCTGTTGTATTGGCTTTCTGCCTATGTGTTCTGCACCAAATCCTTGAGGATTCCGGCTAAACTTCTTCCTTTGGCCAACCTGTTACATGAGGGTCGAATTATCGCCATGGCTAGGCTTGTGCTTGGCAATCTTTACCAAATGATCAATGAGGCGATAGCCGACATTCGAGATCCCAAGGTTGCGTCTTTGAATGCAGCTGGTCCTTTCTGGCACCTTCAACTTTGGATGAATGCGGTTTTCGAATCGTTTCTTCCCGCAAAGAACCCCCCTCCTGTGGTGTCTAACACGAGGGTTGATGCTTTCAGACTTGAAGCCCTTACTCCCCCTTATGACGCCTCCACGTTCGAAGCTGATTTTAAGAAGTACTTCACCATGTTCTTCGAGCTGAAACGTTTCCGCTCGAGCTTTGCACCGTATCACAAACCTTCTTATGGCCCTCGGTGGCTAAGGAATTCTTATCCCAATCTTCCTGGCTCAGAGAACCTCTCTCAGTATCAAGTCAAACTTTGGCAGACTATATTATCTCCCAGGGTGCTGACCATCAACTTTGCCAGTAATGATTTCACTCTTTGTGGTTACAATCCTCAGCTCGTGTCTCGACAATTTGGGCTGAGCCAGGATTTGCCCAATACCTTGTTCGACAAATCCCTCGTCCTCTATCCTGGTACCATCACCAAACATAGTGCCTTCGACACTACCATTAGCTACTACAACGAGGAGGAGCTGCTTGGTCTTAGTCCTTTCAGTTTTACTCCATCCTTTTACGTCACCCAGGCGTTTAAGGCGTGGTGGTCTGCTTATTGGCATGATATTTCGGCGCCAATTGAAGATTGCTTCTAGCGCATAACGAATATTTTTCTTTTGCAGAAGCACGCCCCAAAGAAAACCAAAGGTATGCATACATCTGAGATCAACGCTTTTCAACAATTCTTCGGTGTAGTATACTTTCCGGGTCCTCGACTTCAGGAAACGGTTGCCAAAGCAGCCCAAGTTCTAAGGCAAATGTGGGAAGCTAAAGCCAAGAAAACCCGATTGAGCATTCCTTCTGATGAGGATGGTCTTTCTTTCATTATTCGAAAAACAAGCTTTAGGTTCCCACCACTGCCTACTTGTAAGTATGCTTTGGCTTTTCCGGTGGTGCTTCCTAAGTGGGTTGATCATGTGAGTATCAAAATTTTTTACCATAGTGCACTGCCCCCCGGAAGCGGGTGACCTGGACCAAGCGTTACCTATGGAATTACCCTCTCCATGTGCCGGTTGAAATCTTCAACCACATATCGATAAGCACGCTTATTGGTTAAGGTAATCACTTCGACCTGGCATTTTTGCGATACTTATGGCTTAATTTTCTTTTGTTTTCCTTTTGTAGCTGAGCCGATTCCGCGACCCACCCCTCAAGCCTCTCCTCGGGTAACTTCTGCTACTGTCGAAGTTGAGGATGATGTTACTCTAGCTGATAAGCTCAAGATGCCTAAGGTAATGCTGAACCCTGTGAAACTTTGACCTTTATTCGACGTGTATATCTTTGTGATCATTTGTTTTTTTTTTTTTTCTCAGAGTCGAAAATGAGGGGCCACCCCTACCACTTCTGCAAGCCAAAAAAGGGCTAGAGGTGCTGGTGAACTTCCTGTGGGAAATCCCTCCCCGGCTAAGTCAGCTAGTCAGCGTGAAGAAATGCAGCAAGGTGGTGATCAAGGCGTTGATCAGCAGGCTTCCAGCCCCTTTGCTTCAAGGTACTACACCGATTCCTGTCGAGATGGCTCCGGCCAAGAAGACCTCCAGGAAGAGGTCTAGTCGTAAATCTGGCAGCTCCTCTTCCCACCATTCCAAGAGTTCGACCAGTTCCAGTCCTCTCAAGGAATCTGGCCCTAAGGTAAATCATTAGTTCTCATCTCGTCTCAATTCGCTTTCTTCTCCTCTTTCTCAATCATTTTTTACTTTTATTCTTCAGAGGGTTGGCATGTCTAAAATGGCTGTACCTCGAGCCACATGGTTTTCTTCTAAACCCCCACCGGTTGTCCTGTCTAGCTCTTCGAGCAGTTTAGAGTCCTCTAGTTCGAGTTTAGACTCTACTGAGTCAGACCCTGTGTGGGACAAGCTGACATTCTATTTTAACTCGAAACCAATTGCTTGGCAACATCCTGGTTGTGAACCCTATTATACCAAAGAATGTCGAGATAACCTTTCTAACTTTCCTCCGCAGGACATGCAGAACATGCCTTCCCCTGCTCGTGAAGAAAATGTGCCACATGATGAGGTGCAGGGTAATGAGGGTCAAGTGCCTCCAATCATTCAGCCTGACCAAGTGGTTGGTGTGATGCCCCCACCAAAGGCTGATGTTCTGGTCTCAACTCATTCTGAACCTTCTTCTCGACAGCTTCAAACTTCTCCCCAACAGCCTCAACCTTCTCCTCAACAACTTCAACAAGGTGCCAGGGTCGCTTTGCTTTCTCCTCATGCTAAGGGAGGCTCAGCTTCTTCTAAGACGGTTGCCTCTTCCCATACTTCTGGTGAGAGGCTCAGTGCTCTCTTAGTCGAGGACCCTCTTTCCATTTTCCAGAGCTTCTTTGATGGTACTTTGGATCTCGAGTCTCCACCACGCCAAGCTGAAACTACCGAGACTGCTCAGTCTGGTGGGGTAGCCGACGATAGCCGGATCAAAGAGGCTTTCGTTAAGTTAAAAGGGCTGGTTTTCGATGCGGGCTTCATCGACGGGGTTCGCGCTAACCCTCGGTTAGGCCAGGAGGTTAAAGAGCTGCTTGCCTTCCTATTGGGCCAACAACTTGACCAAATTTGGGCAGATGCTCTCGTTGAGCTTCAGACTCTCTTGGTCGATATCTTGGCCACACTTGACAAAGCCATTGCGGTGGAACAACTCATTGAGACTAAGCAGGCCCAAGTGGCTTCCAACACCAATGGACTCTTGCCTTCGAAGGATGAAATTCTGAAGCTGACTGCTAGGAAAGCTCTTATAGCAGATGAGTTGTCAAGTGTTGATGCTCGACTGGATGAGCTTCAAAGGGAGGTAGCCAGGCTCGAGAAGCAGAAGGCAATGTTGATTGAGGAAGGCCCAGCTGTGAATTCCCGACTGAATACTCTAGCTGCCGAGTGCACAAATGTGATGTTATCGACAGCTCAGCTTTCTAAAGAGGTTGCAACGGAGCGGCGCATGAAGCAAAGCTTGGATTCTAGGATTGCTGCTGCCGGGGTTCAGCTTGAAGCCTTCAAGTCGAGGATTTAGGTTTCATAGTTGTTGTTTTACTGTAATGGCCATGGATCCATTGTGGCCTTTGTTGCCAACTTTGTAACAATCATTCCTGTAACTCTGTTCGACTTTTGAATAATGAATGAATTTGTATTGGCAATGCTCGACATGCTTTATTTCTCGATTTGCATTTTATTGTCGATTCAGTCTTTGTTACATTACTTCCTGAATTGTATTGCTGAGTTTCACACCATTTAACTTGGCGCTTAATCTAACCTTTCAACTTCTAAGTTTCCTTGAAAACCACGATAATTTATAACGTTTTTTATCACGTTCTTGTTCAACGACTTAAGAACTTCCTCCACTTGTGGTGGTGGCTGACGTGGCTTGCCGTGTTTGGCTGACGCTTTGGTAACTGCATGCTTGCATTAATGCGGCGGTTTGTTACCTCCCTATTATAAATGGAGCCGTTTTTTACTCGTCTTTCACCAGCAACTCTTCTTCCTTCCATTCTCATCTTCTTCCTGCAATCTAAGAACCTTTCACCCTTAACCATGGATAGCAGAATCATTCTTCGTCGTATCAGGGACCTGGCTTTCCAGGATGACCTTTTCCAGAACCTGTATGACTCCTCTGCTGGCCTTGATGAGCTTTTAGGGCTCATTGATCAACTGCTTCATAGGCCAATCATCGCGCGCGTCAGAATTCCTCTTCAGGAATTCCAGGGGCTTCTCTTGGAAGCCAAGCCTCTATTTGAAGAGTTCCGGGAGCTTTCAGTAATGGTGTTCTTTCAAGAACACCAAATAGATGAGTGGAGGGAGAAATTCGATTTTCTCCAGGCCTTTTTGGATCAACAAGATCCAGAAGGTCTCGTTCGATTAGCCGTCGAGATATCTACAGCCTCCCTTGAAGACCTGGTTGCTCGTCAGAAGAAGGCTCGACTTGAGGGCCAGATGGTGGCGCTGGTGGATCGATTAGCACCCATGCAAGCTAGATATGACGGATACAGAGCCATTTTTCCCTTTTAGGCTTCTAGTTTTATTTGTATTTTGCCATACCTGTAATGTTTTTCCGATCAATGAATATGATTTGGCAATTTTAACGCTCATGTTTCATTCGATTTTAAGTTCGTGCAACATTGGCTTATATGCTTTTAAATACTTGCCATTTATCGTAACACATTGACGCTGATTTCTCAATTCCTTAATCACGTAAGCATTATTGGGTAACGTTTTCTCGACTGTAAATGGCCCTTCCCAATTGGGGGTCCATTTCCCATAAGCTCTATCCTTTTTATCCATTGGGAGAATAACTTTCCACACATAATCACCTATAATAAAAGATCGATCTTTAACCTTTTTATTGTATGCTTTAGCTATGCGATCCTTTTGCCTCATTAAAACGTCCAGTGCCAAGAGCCTTTCTTCGTCGAGGTTAACCACTTCATCTAGCATCATATTCCAGTAAACTTCACTTGGGATTTCCTCTTGTCTTTGAATTCGACACGATTGCAAATATACTTCTGCGGGCAGCACGACTTCTTGGCCATAGGCCAGTCGAAAAGGCGTTGTTCCTGTCGCTTCCCTTGGTGAATTCCGGTAAGCCCACTGGACTTGGCTTAAAGACTCATGCCAGCTTTTTGGTTTTCGACCTACATGCTTCTTGATTAAGCTTATTAGAATTTTATTGGCTGCCTCTACTTGGCCATTAGCCTGAGCTTAGTAAGGGGTCGAGGTTAAAAGCTTGATGCCCTAGGATTCTGCAAAGGCTGCCACTTTGCGTCCCACAAACACTGTGCCTTGGTCCGTCGTGATGGACTCCGGTAATCCAAATCGATACACAATATGGTTTTGTATAAACTCGATTACCGTTTCTTGTGTTACGTTTTGTAGTGGAATGGCTTCGACCCATTTAGTGAAATAGTCGACTGCCACAATGATATATCTATGTTGCTTTGATGAGGCTGGGTGAATTTCGCCGATTAAGTCTATTTCCCATCCCCTAAAAGGCCATGGCTTGATAATAGAGTGCAATTCGCTAGCTGGCACGTGCTGGATTCCTGAATGTTTTTGGCAATCTTGACAGCCTTTTGCGTATTCAATGCAATCTTTCATGATAGTTGGCCAATATAAACCTTGCCTGAATAGAATCCATTTCATTTTGGCCCCTGCTTGGTGAGCACCACACAGGCCATCGTGAGCAGCTGATACAGCTATAAATGCGTCTTCCTCGCTTAAACATTTCAACAATGTGCCGTCGACGTTCTTTTTAAACAACTCATTGCCTAAAATGGTGTAACTTAGAGCCCTATACTTGACTTTTCTATCAGTTGACCCTACTGGGTTCTGCAGGTACTCGACAATTGGCTTTCTCCAATCGTTGGGGGTTAGATTATCAATAAACATAATGTCGAGATCCGAAGGGCTCAGCTTTTCTTTGATCTTAATTAGCTCTGTCAACTTTAGTTTATCTACCATATACCCAGAAGCAATCTGCGCCAATTCATTGGCTTCTTGATTCTTTATTCTAGGAACATGACCTATCCCAACCTCGTTGAATTTAGCCAACAAATTATTTGCTTTTACAAAATATTTGGCTAGATGCTCGCTAACGCACTTGTATTCTATGGTGAGCTGCTTTACCACCAACTCAGAATCTCCTTTTACAACAACGTTCCTTGCCCCCAGAGCTAGCAAGATCTCGAGGCCTGATATCAATGCCTCATACTCAACTTCATTGTTCGAGCAATTATCCTTGATCCTAAATTTGAATTTAGTGGGGATGCCTTGCGGGGACATGATGAACATCCCGATTCCGGTTCCACTTTTATGGCTGGAACCGTCGAAATATAACTTCCAAGGCTGTATGCCCACGTAAGTTACGATTTCTTTAGGCATAGTATGATCCGCTAAGAAATCAGCAACTGCTTGCCCCTTAATTGCTTTTAATGGGGCATAAGTTAGTGAATATTCGGTTAGAGCCAAAGCC
Source organism: Lotus japonicus (assembly GCF_012489685.1). Lineage (NCBI taxonomy): Eukaryota > Viridiplantae > Streptophyta > Magnoliopsida > Fabales > Fabaceae > Lotus > Lotus japonicus. The sequence goes on from NC_080042.1 coordinate 38,098,763, forward strand.
CATTTACCAATTCGACTATGCAAGATTGGTTTGGATAACATGTGCTTTATTATATCATAATGAGAAAAAACCATTACATCGATTGGCTTTATATAATATTTCAGCTTTACACAAGAGAAGTACAAGCATAAACACAATTTCTCGATCATGGTGTATCGAGTTTCTGCGCCATTTAACACCCTACTTAAGTAAAATATGGCCCTTTCATTGCCATTTTCATCCTCTTGAGCCAGCATGCTTCCAATGGTTTCATCTGTGGCGGAGATATACAACTTCATTGGCTTCCCTCTGATGGGTGGCACCATTACAGGTGGATTGGACAGGTACTTTTTGAGTTCATCGAATGCCTTTTGGTGCTCTGCTTCCCAGCGGAACACATCTTCCTTCTTTAGTCGAAGAAGCGAGGAAAAGGATTTGGTCTTCTCACTAAGGTTGGTAATGAATCTCCTTAGGAAGTTGATTTTCCCCAGTAACGATTGTAGTTGCTTCTTGCTGGTTGGCAGACTTGTGTCGAGAATGGCTTTAGCTTTGTTTTTGTTGATCTCGATGCCCTTTTTATGCACCACAAAACCCAAAAAATCACCTGCAATAACACCAAAGGCACATTTAAGGGAGTTCATCTTTAAGCCATATTTCCTCATCCTCTCAAAGGATTTCCTTAGATGGGATAAATGGTCATCCCTTGATGGGGATTTCACCACAATATCATCAATGTAAACCTGCATGAAAGTTTCAATAAAATCATGAAAAATAGTATTCATTACCCTTTGGTAGGTCGCGCCAGCGTTTTTCAACCCAAATGGCATGACCACCCACTCATATGTCCCCAAGGCACCAGGACATCGAAAAGCTGTCTTCGACACATCTTCTTCTGCTATGAAGATTTGGTTGTAGCCTGAATAACGATCTAACAGGCTTAAGTATTCGTGGCCAGCAGCTGAATCCACCATCATCTCGGCAATGGGCATGTGATACTCGTCTTTTGGAGTGGCAGCATTAAGATCTCGAAAGTCAATGCAAACCCTCATCTTTCCATTCTTCTTGATTACTGGGACCACATTGGCTAACCAATCCACATATCGAGCTGTCCTGATAAACTTGCACCTGAGGAGCCTTTCGATTTCTTCTTTGATTTTTACCAACACATCTGGATGGAACCTCCTAGGTAATTGCTTGACTGGTTTCTTATCTTCTTTGATGGGCAACTGCAATTCTACCAGTTCTCGACTCAGTCCTGGCATTTCATCATAATCCCAAGCAAAACAGTATTTGAATTCTTTGAGTAATTTCACCATTCTATCCTTTAACTCTGGGTCAATAAGAGCACTGATGTATGTTGGCTTCTTTTCTGAGCCATCACCCAAGTCCACTTCTTCCAAAGGGTCCTTGTGCTTCCATTTTCTTGGAAATGTCGATCGCTGGCTTCTCGAAACCCAATGGGCTATCATCGTAGATGCAATCCAGCCTTAAATTACGGAGATCTTCAAATTCTTCGACACTCTGCTCGTCTTCTTCCAAGCGCGTGTTATCCTTATTCGTTGTTGCCTCCTCCTGAGATGTCATTTCGACAAGCAGAATAGAGACATTAGCTTCATCAATAGCCATTTCTTTGGCCATTCTTTCGGCCTCTAAGGCCGTTCTTATTTTGTTTTCGGCTGCGTAAGCCGAAATTTGAGCCATGCTCGAATTAATCATCTTTACCACTAGTTTGCCACTCAGTAGTGGCATCTCTTTCTTCATCGCTGTGCCATCCACTCATGGCATCAGGTTTGCATGCTTCATTGAGGTTTAGCCCCCGGATGGGATCCAATGTCACTGAGTACCCTGAGTATGGATTGAGGTATTGATTGGCCACTGTGTCCAAAGGAGCGATTGTGGCTAGGCTCTTCTCGAAATTCTTCTTGCCAACGTAACCTGTCTCTGCTAAATAATAGCTTTGATCTGCTTGCATATTTTCGACGACCCCATCAGACTTCCAAATGGATATACGTTGGTGCAAAGTCGAGGGCACTGCTCCCACGCCATGAATCCATTCTCTTCCCAACAGCAAATTGTAATTGGCCTTTGAAGGGACCACAATGAACAATGTGGAGCGGGCCACCGTTCCTACAGTTATATTCAACATGATTGCCCCCAGGGAAGAACCTGTCTTTCCTTCATAATCAGAAAGTACCATATCATGTGGGATTAGGTCTGCTTCAGTTTTACCCAACTTTTTGAGCATAAACCCAGGCATCAGGTTGATTGCGGCTCCTCCGTCGACAAGGACTTTGTTAACTCCTTTCTCTTCGACTTTATCCCAAACAAATAGTGGCTTCAAATGGCTCTTCATTTGCTCGGTTGGCCTCTGGAAAATAGGTCTCTCATCCTCGACAGATCCTCTCTGCATCACATAGTAACACAAAGGATTATCATCTGGTTCTTCTTCAACATAGCAGTCTTCCTCACTTTCAGTGACCTCTGAGATTCTGTCGAATTCTGCAGGTAAGATAGACACTATGCAGATGATGTTGAGGTCTTCCCCATCACTGTCATCGAAATCCTCGAGCATGTCTTCATCCTCATCTTCGACAACATCTTTACCCTTTTCTTTGGCCTGGTTTAGTGGCACAGTTGTTCCTTGTTTAATGGCGTGGTCTAGCTGATTGATAATCGACGCCACACTAGGTTCATTGCGAGGGTTGTCTTCTGGCTTTATGTCCCATAGTGAACGGAACTTGCCACCTCTTTCCCTTTCAGCTTTCCTTTTCCTCAGGAAACGTCTGAACTGAGTTCTGGTCATTTGTTCAGGAGCATAGTAGTTCCTGGAACCATAGGAGTAGCTTCGCGACACACGGGAATTGTTGATGTAAGAGGATCCTTGGCCCAAGTCGATTTTCTGCCACTTTTGGTGTTGTCTTGGCCTTGGAGGCACTGGCCTGAACCATTGGTTTTTTGGTAACCCAGCATCGGGAACGTAAGTCTTGTCTTTACTTCTCGGCTTTTGGTCTTTATGGCCATCGAGTTCCTGGCCTCTCTCAACCCACTCCTCGTGAGGATACTTCAGCCTTCTAGACACAGGCACTTTGTTCTGATAATGTCTTTTCATTTCAGAATCTTGGTAGGCTTTGGCTGCAGACTTGTCGAAGACGGCGCTGCATCAAGGGCACAACATGACTTCTTTCTCGCCGTCCTTGCTCCGGGACAAAAACTCAACAAGAGTTTCTCCGGCCTTGGGGTAAACCTCCTTTAAGCTCACCTCTTTCTCGACCTCTGGTTCTTCGACAGCAATGTTTTCCTCCTTTGCCTCCCCCAGTGTCAGGCCTAGATCTAGCTTCTCAGAAATGTCGACCATGCCAATGTAGAAAGGTTCCACATAGTTGGCTTCAGCTACCTGCAACGGATCAGAGTCAATCTTCATTTGGTTTTTGGCTTTTTCATCATACTTGAGTCTTCCTGAATCCAATGCTCCCTGCACAAGATCCCTGAAACGAACACACTGTGAGGTCCAATGACCAAAAAAGTTGTGATATTTGCAATATTTCTTCCCTTTCCTTTGTTCAGGAGAAGGAAGTTTTTGGTCTTTAGGGACCACAAGCAAACCATCAGACACAAGTATATCATAAATTGCATCACATTTGGTCACATCAAAAGTATAAGTTTTCACAGCAGGAATTGTGTTCTTGGGGTTTTCCTCCCCGAGTTTGTTTTCATATGGTTTCAATGCTTTACAAACATAAGGATCGCCTGGCTGAAGTTCAGCCAGATTGACATCATTTAAGTCGACGTCCGCAGGGACTTCTCGATAAACACATGGACTTTGACACACTGGATCAGTGTCTATGTACGCTATTTTTTCCTTCTTTGGCCACTTAGTGGTCTTGGCCCTTTCTTCAGACTTTTCAGCCTTTAGGAATTCGATATGTCTCACTCTGTCTGCGAGTAAAGACATATCTCGAATATATTGAGTATCGATTTTCTTTCTAATAGAATACTCTAGACCACCAACAGCTAAGACAACTAGCTCGTGTTCAGGGACATGAGTGAAACATCGAGATTTAAGCATCCTAAACCTGTTTAGATAATCATCAATGGATTCTGCTGGCTTTCTTTTGACACTAGCCAAATCTTTCAAACTCACTTTGCACTCTCCCCTAAAGAATTGTTCATGGAAAATTCTTTCCAACTGGGCCCATGTATGGACTGACCTAGGAGCGAGGGTGGTGAACCAGGTAAATGCATTCTTAGTTAAAGAACTCGGGAAGTACTTCATTTTTAAATTTTCATCGATGGCTAAATCCCCTGCTTCGATTTGGTACCTGGCTATGTGTTCTACAGTAGACTCTCCTGAATCCCCAGAGAACTTAGTGAATTTGGGGACCTTCCAGCCTCGAGGAAGTTCTGATTCGAGAACTTCCTCTGTAAAGGCCGACACAAAATGGGATCTATTCGCGAAACCCACGTTGAAGCCATGTTGGTTCAACAATTGTTCCACTACAGCAGCAACATTTTGCTGCCCCCCAGCGTTCTGATGTCGAATTCTTTCTAGCACACCATCAGCGTGTTCTTCCCTTTTCACCATATACACATTTTGCAGTGGTGGCTGCACTGCCTCGTTTCCCCTAAACAAAAGGTTTGCCCCCACATCTTGGTGTTGTGGCGCTTGATAATGCACAGGGGCAGGGACATGATTAGGCAATGGGATTTGGTTAACTCCTGGTGCTGGTTGAATTTCGACTGGTGCCCCCAGGGCTGTAGCCAAACGATCCATCTGACGTGCCAAATGCTGATTATTGGCAACATTATTTTGGAGCACAGGGTTAATTATTTCACCTATCTGACGAGATAGCATGTTAACCATTTCATGGTTACTATCATCTACTTGCTGCCTAATGGCTTGAAGTGAACCGGTGTTCATACCTGTAGACAAATAAATTTGTGAACTAGACCCAGGAATAGGGCCAGGAGGACTAACTTGACTCCCTAAATTCAACATTGTTCCATTTGCCCCGAAGGGGGGTATGCTAAATGGAGGAACATTCTCGGGGAATGTCGAATATGTGCCTTGTATGCCTTGCATTACAGACATAGGCATACCATAAGGCATATCTCCTCTTGTAACCGTTGGAACAAGTTGTGCCTGCACTGATGTAGATACAGGCATTTCCGCAACTGCAGACATTGCCACGTTCTGGGTTGGCATAGTGGTGCCAGGCCCCATCCCAGTGGACACTTCTTCATTATTGTTACCACTACTTCCCCCGGGGCTGCCCTGATTACCCACGTTAGACCCTTGGGGAGAGGTTCTTCCTCGATTGCTTGCCATACTCACAGTCTTACCACTTCTCAGGTGCATATAAAACGTAAATCACAATCAAGGCAAGTAACAGATACCAGATATCATGCAATAAACCAAACACACAAAACGCTTATGTAAAACTTAGTTTTCACAAAAACGGTCCCACCGGGCGTGCCAATTTGTTTACACTGGTTTTTGGTAAACAAATATCCTCTTAGTTCGACTAAAGGAAGTTTAGATTTCAGGGTCCTTTTGAGAAAACGTCTTGCCAAAGTGTCGTGTGTGAGTTAGTGTTTTTCGACAATGATGATCGGCTCAAAAGAAAACTGGATTTAATTTCATAAGGATCAATTACATGAAGTCGGATAAATCAAAATAACATGAACACTACCAGAAACGTAGAATTCGACAAGAAACTACACAAAAGAGCTGGAAATTAACAAGCTTAATGCAAGAAAACTAAAATGCTGGTTCTGCAACGTACTCCTCCATCATCACGCCTTGCTCCTTGAGTCTCATTGATGCGGACATTAGAGCTTTCTGGTGAATTTTTCAGAGTTTGAGTTGGGAACCCCTTTTCTGAATCAGATTTTCCTATTTATCTCATGTCCCGCGTGTCTTTGGCGGTTTTCTTCCTTGTTGGACGGGTTAGTGGGTCTGATTCCCCACGATCTGATGCTTGCTCCGGAAGTTCCATGCGTAGTGGTGGGAGTCGTGTTCTTCAACTGCCTCAACCGTTTCTTGGCCACGTTTTCGACCAACGTGGTGAGAATCTGACTTGGTCAATGTGGCACGTGTTACATGTGCCTGTGTTTAGCAGTAGTTGATTGTCGAATTCGGCTGCCTCCTTAACTTGGTGCATTTTCCTTTTCCTTTCTCTAGTCCGAATTCGACTACCTTGGGTGTTTTGGGCCGAATGCGTTTTTTCTTTCTTGGGCCAAAATATTGGGCCAACAGAAGTAATGCCAGTATTGTTGGTGAAAGGCCACGGTACATCACATTCCCCTGAAGCCTTCAGCCCTCACTATATTCTGCAAGCCCGTGGCAATGATACTACCTAGGAGAACAGTAGGAGTAATGCTCAAGAAACAATCACTCAACAAATGCAAGACATATTTATTCATGTCGGAATAGTACTGCTACACATTATTGACACATTGAATTGAAACTAATTCAAGTAGACAATGTACGTATTTCAGCCGCATGTTGATGACACAAACACTTAACTCTCAAGGGAAGCGCTGATTTGTTAAAAAAATTCAAAGGCATCAAATTGCCAGATTATGTCATTTATCTGTGTTAGAAAACTTATCCTCAATAATAATAGAAATTAAACATCAACCTCACTATTGTTCGTGGCCCATTAAACAATTGATTGAAGGATACCTTTCTATGAAGGAGGAAGGCCATGAACTTGTAGCCTTGTCTTTATCACATCCAATGGACACACAAATGTAGCCGATATTGCCCCTGTAGTGAATGTCACACCATCAGACTCCATTCTTAAAAACACTACAGAATCAGCAGCAAAAATGACCAGGTACATGAATTGAAAATCGAAAGTTGAGAATTTGATAGAAACCCATGGAAACTGAACCCAAAATCGGAAAAGGGTCGAAGCCAAAACTGGAATAGTTACCTGCGGCGGCACCACCACCGGCATTGGCAATTAAACCCCTGATGTTGTGACTAGCACAGAAGCTTGGTCATTACCACTCATATTAGAATCTAGAAACACCCTTAAAATGGAAATTCAACTGAGTTGAGTTAGTGTTGGGGTGAGGAAGAGCGTGATGTAAGATCAAGTTTTGATCTAGTAGTACAACTCTATGTTTTGATGATTGCAAGTTAACTATTGAGTATGAACAATTATGGTACTCTAACGTTGTTTTCTGAGTGTTCAAATGACAGGCCAAGACTCTGGACCTATCTCATAAGAATCAGAAGCACAATGCTCAAAGAGTAACCTCTGCAACGCTTTCGCACGTACTATGTTCAATTTGAACAGTAGATCAAGCTTCCGAAGATCTGAAGATTACAAAGCTCTGATATGGATTCAGCTCACTAGAAGCTCTGAAGGATCAGACGCTCTGAAGGATCAGAAGCTCTGAAGGATCAGACACTCTGAAGGATCAGAAGCTTTAAAGCATCAGAAGCTGAGTAGTGAAGACTCTGAAGTCCAAGAGTAAGCTGGCTCTGAAGACCAAGTACTTCTCCTCTGAGTCCAGAAGCAGAAGGTACAAAAGTCAGAGGATCCAAGCTTCCCTCTGACTCTGATCAGCAAGCTTCACAAGTTCCAAGATGAAGCATCACTCTGATCAGAAGTCAACAAGGTTGAAGGTCATGTCGCTATCCAAAGTACAAAAGCAATTGTACCATTCCTGACGACCTTACCTAACTGATTCAGCCACAGCAGAACCTGAAAATTCCAGATATGCCCTCCAACGTTCAAACCCTAATCCTTGGAGTATATAAAGTGGCTGAAGATTGAAAGATGCCGTCTAAGAAACTTATTCACGCGCAAGAAATATTTAAAATCTTCTTAGCAATCTTTCTTCAAATAGAACTAAGTGTGTTTACTATCAGCTTTTGAAGAAGCACTTATTTGTAAACCCAATACATTCAAACAGTTGTTTGATTTACCTTTAGGAGATCAAGGTTGATCGGATCCTAGAGAAGACTAAGAGAGTGAATCTTAGTGATAGCTAAGTCAGTGTATTGTTAGTCACTTTGCAGGTAGCAAGTGCAGTTGTAACAAAACTCTGATTAGTGGATTGCCTTCATTCTAAGAAGGGAGAAATCACCTTAACGGGTGGACTAGATTAGCTTGAGGGATTTATCAAGTGAACTAGGATAAAATCATTTGTGTGCTTTCCTTATCTCTTATCTCTGCACTTTTATCATTGGTGTTTGAAGAGATTTATTACAACTGATGTAATAAATTCTTTTTTTGATAAAATCAACTAAAGGATAAATTCTTTTCAACCATATGGACTGAATTGAAGTTTTTAAAATTTTCTCCACTTTCAATGACTAAATTGAACCATTCCCAAACATTCCTTACGTTCACATGTCACTTCAGTTGTTGCTTTTCAAAAAAAAAAAAACGTCACGTCACTTTTCCGTTAACAACGTAAGGTTTTTTTAACCCAAGGACCTCTGATGAAGGAGAAATACCACTTTCAGGGACCACGAACGCCATTTTAAAAGTTTAGGGACGAAGTTGAAGACGGCTGACACTTTCAAGGACCAAGTTGACTATTTACCCCACATTCAACTCTTACTACAATGGTTTTGTTTAATAAAATTCAACACCCTACCCCACCACTTTTATTTCATATTCTTTACTTTTTTTATGTTTTTGTGATTATATATTAATAACAATTATCGATTTAAATTAAACTTAAAATAATTTAGAGTAAATTTTTTTTCTTTCTAGTTTAGTAATTTTATATTCTTAATTAATTTTTTCTTGCAAGTAAAAAAAGACGACACATAGGGATAGTCATTATTAAAAGTGTTATTGTTGAGATCAATTTCACTAAAAATATGTTTAGAGCTACAAACAAGAGTTTATTGGAGGCTAAATAGAAAAACTAGAGGGAAAAAGGTCGGTTTTTTTTCTGTGTCCAAATCAAATGAGCCAAGTCTCTATTTATAGACAAAAAAATAATGAATTTTGGTGAAAAAATAAAAATAAAAAATAAATTTGCTACGAAATAATTGACCTCAAATAATTAGGATGAGATAAGACTTTGGAAATTAAAACAACCAATGAAATTTTGTCATGTGGAATGAGTGGGACCAATTTACTGTTCATTCAACATGTTGAATGTATTCCACATGTTGAATGTTACACACCCTATTCAACAGGGCCATTGGAACAATTCAACGGTTGAATCCATTTTTCAACACTCATTCAACAGGGCCATTGCAAGTAGTCTAATAGTGATTCTAGCTTCTTGGTTGACTCTCAGATAGTCAAAATCCAAAGATTTCTGGTGTCAGCCATGTTGAAAATGGGATTCTAGAGTCACAAATAACTAAAGTAGAAAGAGCATCAAGGAATCATTAACTAATAATCAAAGTTGTAACCATCATCCTTAAACTTGAATCTTGTGCATATCGCCATCCTCAAACTCGTCCACTGATCCCAGTTCATCATCTTGAATCTTGTCCTCAAACTTTGACTTCAAATAATCGTGCTTATCAGAGGGTATCTCAAATTGTACTTTCTTGGGATTCTCTGGAGCCACCTGTTAACAATAGGAGTTAAATACAAGTATTTGTACAACCAAAACAAAAAAAAATACAAGTGAAAATTTTCCAGGTTAATTCACAAAAGACAACTTTACAGGACATAATTGCAATTGGGAGCATGTATGTAATGCAAAATGATCTTTTTAAAAACAACAACAAAGTAGTTATAGCTAACAATGATAAATAGGAATACCAAATTATCAAGTAAATATAGATTCAGATATCAAGAGCATATAGAATATAGATAAAGCAAAATGATCCTAGAAATAAATTAGAAAAGTTAAGCACATCATTAATTACAATAACTGTTTTTTAATGCTTATAAAAAAACAGTTTTTCAATTAAACAAGTTTCAGCCCAAACAGAGAAGAATTCAAGGGAAAATATTTTTCTGGTTTTTAAACAAAAAAAAAGTAAATATAACCGTGAAAAGTAGCAAAGCAGCTTTTGTTGCGGATAATATTATTATGAAATTGAAATTGAACCTGATAAGCAAATTTAAAGAAATGAAATAGCAATAGCAACTTAAAGGTTCATTACGGTAGGTCTACCCACACCAATGGGGATTTTTCCATGCACTAGATTTGAATCTGAGACCTTGCTTAAGAGCGGAATCAGGCATGTACCACCTGAACCAACCACAAGTATCTTTTGGAGTCACCGTGTCACTTTACTTCTGCATAAAATTCTAACTCTCATTTTTTGTACTTTTGCATCTATAAAACCGGAACTGATTAAATCATTTTAAACTTTCTGCTACTAATACTCTCCAACTTAAACATCAATTTACCCAAAATATGATAAAAAAAAGGGTTCCCTAAATTTCCCACTCGTCAAATCCTAATCTTACGCCCTACAAATTCTGAAGGATTTTGTTAAACTTCTGCTAAACTCCTAACTTCCTTTAAATTTTATTAAAGTTCAACTAAATTCCTAACTTCCGAGATTTTAAAAAATATTTTAATGAAAATTTAAAAATATGTCCTCTCCTCCCCTTTCCTTCCAAATAACCACTGAGCTTTTTCAACTAGCACAATGCTCTAGACCTTCTTTCATCACGTGCCGAATTTATTTTAATTAATGTTAAGTTTTATTTATTTATGAATAAAGTGATACAAGTGTCAAATTTCTATTAACTTGACAATAAAGCCAAACTCTCGCAAAACGGTTGATGCCCAAAATGGTTCCTACTTCATATATCTCACATGAACAAGAAAATTACAACTCATAGTAATCATTGTTTTTTATAATCCAATCTAGGCATATAATGGACTATGGCTGATCCATGATCCTTATCTCTTGAAATTACACTTACATATTGTGGCATCATATAGTGGCACAATATATAAGTGCATCTAAACTAGCCTTGATCCAACTATCAGCCTAGAAAGACCATTCAACTTGTGATAATAGGTTTTAGAAACTATTTCAACAAATACAAGAGAAGAAACTATTAGTCATAGATTACTCTGTAGTATCTACGCATAAAGGAGAAAAAGACAACTCTTCACTTTAAATAGATGTGACAGAAAAAGAAAAGGCATCAGCAGGAGTTTAATAAACAACATATCTAAATATGCACTTTTTTTAAGTAAGTACCTTTGTTCTCATCATTTGCTTAGTGGCCTCTGCAGCAGATTGAGGAGGACCCAAGTTTTTTGCCTCTTCGGCTCGTCTTTGTTTCATTTCCTACACATATATTAACAAAACGATAACCCTCAAGTCTTGTAGCAGTTTATGCAGCATAATTGTACAGAATGTTACCAATATAGTTCTTATTTAAGAATAGACTAATTTATAAAAAAGAAAAATTATTTCTTTGATTAAATAAAACATGGACTGATTTAAAACAGCCTTAGTATTTAAGTAGGGTCTAACTCAACCCATCTTTAGGCGACCAAATAAGGGATAGAGGGTTTCAATACAGCCTGAGTATTTAAGTAGGGTCTAACTCAACCCTAAAACCTAACTCGTAATGCTAGGATTGCCCAAGTCTTCACAAAAACTACTTTGACAATATTTCTAGTTAATGTCAGACATCAACAAAGACAACACCTCAAGCTATTCCATCTCTTTTTTTTTTGATGAAATAACTGATCTATAAATTCTATGATTATACCGAATGCTATCTTTCAAATAATTTTACAAAACTAATTAGCATCAATATATTCCCCTCCCACCTTCCAACCTGAGCCAAAAGAATTGTTGAGAAACCCAAAAAAAAGGTGGTCTAGAATAAGAACCAAAGAACACCAGTCAATAAATACTGAGATTCAGCAGGCTATTTTGTACAGGGTGATGTTTAAGGTTGAACTAACCAAGCTCCACAGTTATATACAATATTCGATGCTATGACTTCACTGCAAAACTTGTTTTCTCAGTGTTTTCTATTTGGATTGAAAGATGGCAGCCTAAAACTCATCGTCATCTCATATTGCAGCACTGAGGCCTTGTCTGCCTCTGCAATTTATCCCACAGGCACACCATCTGCCGCGGCGATTGGTAATGGGCGGTGTAATACCCTTCTATGCAACCAAACTGGCAGTATTTCAAGTTGTGCATGTATTGTACTGGTTTTGAGCTGTTAAATTGCTCAACCCACATTCCCATACTCACATCTTCCATCTTAAATAACCTTAATTTATGCATCTCAAATTCAGATACAATGTAGCGTGCGATATCCAATGACAAAATATAACCCGGTCTGTTCGGATTGACTCATTATCTTATCAGTTATTTGAATTTGATTTAAGGGGATTGTGATATGGGTGTAGAGGGATTCTATCTTATCTTATAGGTTTAGATAAGACTCTATCTTATCTTATAGGTTTAAATAAGACTCTATCTTATTTAATGGGTTTAGATAAGATTCTATCTTATCTTATGGGTTTAGATAAGATGTTAAGATTATCTTATCTTGTAATACTAGAGTTAGTAGTGTCCTATAAATAGATAAGACCTCTAACAATAAAAGTGTGCCATGTGCTAGTGTGCACCAAGTGTGTGCGGAGTGCGCCACAATTAGGTGGTGTGCAAGTGCGCCGCAATTTGGCGGTGTGCGAGGGCACATAACAATAGAAACTGCTATTGTAAACACAATTGATTATTGAGAATCAATAAAGGGAGCTATAGCTACTCTATAGCCGCAGAGGTAGGCATAATTGGCCGAACTGCGTGAACAAAGATTCTATGTGGTTTATTCGTGCTTTCTCGCACTATCGTACTGTCTGAATCAAGTTGTGCCTTTCTTTCTTCAACAATTGGTATCAGAGCGCTTGGTTCGCGGGACCGAGGCTGGTGTGCCGAAAGTATCCATTGACGGTGTAGTCAGGTGGAGTGTTCTGTTTCTCACGATGGAGCGAACGACGGTGCAAGGTTGGATATCTTCCGCTACGGATAAAGGACATGAGGATTGCAGAAGTCATTGAGAGGAGAAACTAACGGATCTAACAGACACAGGACAAGGTGTTGAGCAAGGTGGAGTTCGAATGCCAGAGTGCAACATACATGTTGACCAAGCCAGTCACCACCAATCCCGAAAATCAAAGTCAAGAAACTGAAGCAACAGATCATCACAAGGGAGTTTGGAATTCGCCAAGGTGGAGATTGTTGAGAATTGGCTCATTAGTAAAATCTTGGGGCCGCAGATTTTATTTTGAGGCCAATATTCAGTTTAGTAGGATTTAATTTAATGGGGAACACAATCCCGGAAATCAAGATTCAGGATTCAGGAGCTAAGCGGTTGATCTTCACGAGGGTTCGAGAATTCGTCAAGGTGGAGATTGTTGGGATTGGCTCATTATCTTATCAGTTATTTGAATTTGATTTAAGGGGATTGTGATATGGGTGTAGAGGGATTCTATCTTATCTTATAGGTTTAGATAAGACTCTATCTTATCTTATAGGTTTAAATAAGACTCTATCTTATTTAATGGGTTTAGATAAGATTCTATCTTATCTTATGGGTTTAGATAAGATGTTTAGATTATCTTATCTTGTAATACTAGAGTTAGTAGTGTCCTATAAATAGATAAAACCTCTAACAATAAAAGTGTGCCATGTGCTAGTGTGCACCAAGTGTGTGCGGAGTGCGCCACAATTGGGTGGTGTGCAAGTGCGCCGCAATTTGGCGGTGTGCGAGGGCACATAGCAATAGAAACTGCTATTGTAAACACAATTGATTATTGAGAATCAATAAAGGGAGCTATAGCTACTCTATAGCCGCAGAGGTAGGCATAATTGGCCGAACTGCGTGAACAAAGATTCTGTGTGGTTTATTCGTGCTTTCTCGCACTATCGTACTGCCTGAATCAAGTTGTGCCCTTTTTATTCCTCAACACGGTCCATTAGCATAGGGTGGATAATCCTCTTCTGGCCATTCCTCGTATGTCACTGCCCATTTACCATATCCTAAAGGTTTGTGGTAGTAATTTATGTTGCCAATGTAAAAACTGGTATCATCCGGAACCTTTCTTCCTTTATCAATAACAGCATCCACTCTCACAAAAGTGTCATCATAACCTTTCATGATATACTTCGCAGACGCTGTATGAACCCCATATTCACATATGGCCACTGTTTTCAACACAACACGGTCGTAGTTATCCATGTAAGGCACTATAACAATATCTCGGAAATATTCTGCTTCCTTCTTCAACTCAATGTTAATTTCTTGTCTTGAATGCAGTGCTAGTGTTGTCAAGATCCGGATCCTAGAATCACATACAATCTTGCGATCTTTCTGGTGGGAGAAAGATGTATAGAGAGGGATGGAGTCCATCCAGTTCTATTTTATTTCATTCTAAGCCATTCTATCTTATTTAAGAGAAATCCTACTTAGTAGGAGACGAATAACACACCTATATAAAATTTCAAATAAATCACCCATGTATAATAACAAACTAGTTTTATACCCGTGCATTCACGGGTGACATTTGATATATATTAGTATTTATTTGATATGGTTTTGAAATTATAGATTTATTTTATAAAATGTAGACAATAATGCAAGTTTGACTGAAATACTGGAAATGTGATTATACACTTATTACATTGAGTTTAATTTTGATGCACCGACGGTGTAAAGTTTTTTTACACCGTTAACCAATCAGATTTCAAGGATGGGACATGTCAATTAAAGAAATTAAATGAAAAGATAGATTTTCTCACATCCTTGAAATCTGATTGGTTAACGGTGTAAAAAATTTTTACACCGTCGGTGCATCAAACTTTTTCTCTATTACATTTAAGCTTTTAATACTAATTAGACATTTTGTCTTTAAAATTAAAAGTTTATGTATTGTTTAGAAAAGATAATGACATTAGATAGAATAAAAGAGTCTTTGGAACATAGCTCTCCCAAGTAAGCTTTAAAACAAAGGTTCAAAATAGAGAATTAAAGAAAGAGTCATAATAGACACAACATAAAAAAACTCACAGCAAGAACATAGACAAATGATGAAAGAAAAAAAAAAGCTAAAGCAAAGCTAATAGAATATCAAAAACTGTAAAACAGCACCTAGCAAAATGCCTTTATTTTATCCAAGTCAATGTCATATTTTTCAAGTGATGAACCATGCATCAACACCTCTAAACCAGTAGCAAATTACCACTTCCACAGACTTCACATTGCTGTAAAAAAACGCTGCATATTCAGTCTCATAACAATACAGATATGTTTCTGCCAAACTCTCCCAGCCTTTCCAATTTCTTTGAGATCAAACAGCAACATAAACAGCTAAAAACTATTCCTTTTAATGCCTCACCTGTGATGTAAATTAAATTTGTCATTGCAATGTAGGATAGAACCATGTGGAACAATTTTCCAGCAATCATAAGAAGGAGAAGATTAAATCTTACCTGTATAGAGTGCTAGAAAATGTTTGCAAACACTTCTTTGTACACCACATTCTTGGTACAATTCATTACTTTCTGTTCTTCATCTAGAATTAAAATTGAGACCCTTTCTTGATTACACCCGTGAGAGATCCACATATAATTGCCCATGCGTAAAAACAGGTCGAGGAAGGAAGAGTCCAACATGTGATAAAGATTGTCCCTGGCTTTTGTTGATCGTCATAGCAAAACAGGTACAAATTGGGAATTGTCGTCTTTCAAATTTAAATGGGTAGCCCGAGTCATTAGGCACCATACTCATTCTTCCAATGAATATTTTTTCACCAATATTAGTTCACTACAAGAAAACAGGGTTTTAGCGGCGGTTGAAAGTAGGACCGATGGCGGTTAAAACCGCCGCTAAAAATGACTCCCGGCGGTTGGCCATCCGCTGCCAAGTTGAGCGTCGCGGACATATTTACCGGCGGTTGGGTCAACCGCCACGCAATATGTCGTTAAATAGTTTGCGGCGGTTATAACCGTCACCAAAAGAACTGGTTTAATGCTATTAATTGATAGGATTAACGGCGGTTCGAACCGCCGCAAAAGAACTTGAATATTTAGGGGCAGTTTTAACCGCCGCCAAGCACCTTCCTTCAACAGATGTAAATTTGGAAGTTGCGGCAGTCCCAACCGCCTGTAACATAAAACAAGTTATCTATTCTTTGTAGACCTAGCGGCGGTTGTAACCGCCGGTAAAACTCGAGAAAATTAACGTTATTTTTCCTTTTTTTTTAACCTGCTTTATAATTTCCGTTGCATAGGAAATTAATTAACAAAAGGAAAATGTTGTGGCAAAGAAAATCCATTCAACCACCAAATACTTGCATAAATATATATATCCATCAATTTTTCACAATGAAGCTAAGAGTGCTAAACACAAATCCAAAATATAAGTTATGTTCCACAAAGTGCACATAACATGTTTCACCAAAAGGAAATAAACACAATGGTATTTTCCACACATGGTCTAACATGAAAATTTCTAAATCTAAATAGTCTTTTGTGATGATGTTCCTTGATCTTCAAACATGACTAGAGGAGGAAGACGGCCTCGTTTCTCTCGGTGATTCCAAGTTAACAAACCTGAAATTAAAAAGAAATTATAGGGTAAGTGAAAGCTATACTAGTTTTGGTGTTTAAGTTTTATGCCTTGTAACTCATTAAAAACATGTTCTATGGTGTTAAAGCCACTTAAAATAAAGCCTACATATTCTGAAAGTGGTGATGATTGAGGAGAATTCAAAGACAAAGACAAAAGGATTTCAATAGAATAGAACATATTTATCAGACTTGAAGGGTCTGCTCATTGATACCTCAACAAGATCAATCAAATAATCATTTAGAAAAACTGCATGTCCAGAAAAACTTTTGCCAAAATAAATCCACCAACTTCATAGCTCATATGTTCAAGTGGGGATGCAAAGACCACATATTCTATTTCAGTAACTATGTGCAGATATGATGCATGTGCAATTAAGAAACTAGGTACTATTATATTGCTCAGCAGAGACATAGTGACCACTTCAGATTTATTTCCTAAGCAAGTTTATACACATATAACATAAAAATAAAAATGTTTAGCAAATTTAGTATAAAATTCTTTACCCCATTTTTTTTATGAACTTGCATAAGGAAAGCAAGTTGTTCCTTCAAAACATCCATCTCAGCAACTTGTGCTTTTAAAGCATCAACTTCAGCAGTTTTTTCCTTTAGACATTCAATTTCAGATTGCATTTTTTCAATCAAACCATCATTTTGAAGGGTTGACCTGTTGAAGCTAGGTATAGTGAGCTGACTTGGTGTTACTCCAAGTCCCATGCTACGTACATATCCAGGACGTTCCTTCCCAAAAGTATCAACAAAGGCTTCATTCTCAGAAGAACAATTTTCAATTGCAGTGCGCAATTGGTCCTGCATATAATGTTGAACAGACACATATGAAGTGTACCAATCAGCCATAGTGATTAAGTTTCCAATGACAATACGAAATGACTAATAATAAACTATACGTACACATTTGAGTCTAGCCTCATCATTAACATAAGTTCCATCATTCTTTTGATGAGAAACAAGATACATGTCTGCTCTACTATATGGTCGTCCATCTTGCAACTCCTAAGTTTTTGCACCATATAGACAATAACCATACATTTAATTCATGCTTCTGAAAATTTCAAATACCAACAAATTGAGTAAGGATCAGAATTTCATACCAGCTCATCTTTCTTTCTTGCTAGTGACTTTGATCCAAGTGTATGAGGGATCACTTGTTTAGCCCGATTTGCTGCATTTTTTTTCAGATATTTCCTACATTATAAACAAATACAATGATAAAAAATCATAAAATAAGAAAGAATAAGTTCAAAAAAATGAATGGATTCTTCTTACCCTTTGTTTATCACTTAGCTTGTGCTGCACAAAAAGTATCCAATGATCACAGCAATTTCAAGGCTCCATGTAATTGAATTCAAAGCCATAAATAAATACATGAACACAGTAGCAATCTTGTTCAACTTCTCTAAAAGCAAGTCCGTTTCCTCCACTTTGAAGGATGTCCAAATATATATACAGAGTGAGATTAATCATACTACAATATAATTTATTTATTTATTCATCTTATCCTCGGGCATAACTGAAGCTTTGCAGATAGGACATAGTTTCTTCATAGATAACCACTTCTTAATGCAGTTCACATGGTAATCATGTCACATAGTGTACATAACATGTCATTATAGCACAAAGGCATTGTCACATAGTGTACATAACATGTCAAAGAAACCACCCAGCCCCTTAAATACATTGCAGAAAATTCAAGAATATACACAAAAGTTAAGAGCCTCCATATGCATATTCATATATCAGACATTGCCTATGAGTCTTCCAAACCTCAGCTTGGATGAAGCCATTATGGACTTACAAATAGAAGAAAAAAACAACTTAGAATTATCAAAGAGAACCTTAATGGGTAAGGTGTAATCTAACAAGGCTGTGATAGAATTATGAATACACTCTGGACCCTATCCTAATCCTTGCTTGTCTGTGATCAGAGTAAAGGACCACAAGTTTGCTGCATTTTGGTGCTGGTTTCTGAAATTTTAGACAGCTCAAGTTGTGCATAATAGATAATAGAAAATTCTGGTATATTGCAGCATTTTTTTCTGCCCTGCTTGTTTCGTTTTATCACTGTCATATGTGCCTAGGCTGTTGGAAGTTCTCCAATTTATATACTGGTTGATGGGAGTGTATGAATGGCCAAGTTCCCTTGTCACGTTGGTGTCTATTTAAGCTTAGATTAGCTTGCTGTACTTTCTTTTACTTGTACTTTTAGTGTTTATTTATCTTTGCTGTTTTTTTCTCTAACTTATTACTATAGATCCCTACCACCTCTGTCTAGTTGTGTGGGGATCTCAATAACAATAACAATTTCAGAACAACTTGCAAAGGTTTATTTCAATGTTTCAATACATAGCTTACTATACCTGGCCCTGTATACCACAAAGGCATTGCCACATAGTACATAACATGTCAAAGAAACCACCCAGCCCCTTAAATACATTGCAGAAATATGAATTTTCATATATCAGACATATCAGAGCCTCCATATGCATATTCATATATCAGACATTGCCTATGAATTTGTAAAAGAGAAATAGGAAAAAAAAAACTATTACAGAGATGGGAGAAACCCTAACCTTCTCAAGTGGAACAATCAAGCCAGGGGAGAGTCAGTGTCTTTCCTCCTTCGTGTTAGGAGCAGATCAGAAAGCAGAATCACTAGAGTGGGTCTTGTTCCCCAAATTCAAAGAGAGGAGAGTTAGGGATATATGCTGTGAGAGAAATCTAAGCAAATTTGAGAGAAAGATATGCAAGACATGTGAGAAAGAGAACACACATACCAGAACCGTGAGCAAGATGTGAGAAAGAGAAGCAGGTCAGAGCTTGGTGAGCCCTCACGATGAGGAAGAAGGAGCATGAAGGTGAGTTGTGTTCATTGTGAGTGGAATGCGATTGTGAGAACTAATTTAGGGTCAAAACTAGGATTAGAATTTAGGGCCAAGAGCGTGAATGAAATACTTGGAGGGAACTGAAAATCATTCGCGGGTTTAGAATTTGGAAAATCGATTGAGTGAAATTAGGGCCAGCCCTTGGGAACCGTCGATAATAAGGAGTAATGTTAGCAGTAATGTTAGCGGACAACCGCCGCAAAAAGTGCGTTTTTTAAAAAGGAGCGACGACGGTTGGCCATCCACCGCGAAATAGTGAGTTTTAACAGGGACCGACGGCGGTTGGCCCAACCGCCGCTAAATTTTGGCCACTAAGTTGCTATTTTGGTGTAGTGGTTCCTGTTAACACAGTGGCACCAATAACATTCGGCAAAAGATCATTAATTATGAGGCGAGTTCCATTGCATAACCCAGCCGACTGGTCTATATTTCTCAATAACATTATTGGAGCCCCATTCTTCAAACTCAACTTGTGATTTGGAATTCCAGAGCACTTTATATCATTTAAAAACTCAGAAGTAAACCACTCAGAGTGTATCTCTGAATCCGCATCAGACCTGCAAGCTGTATCTGAATTGAAGTACTCTTTTGGTTCACTAGGAATTAAGTTCAGGATAAAATCATTCATCATCTGAACTGATTCAAGAGTCGGACATAATATGCATCTTTCTTCAAAAAACTTGTAATCCTTCATGTTAGTCAAGAGATTTGGATATGCAAAATTAACCAAATCATGAATAGGATTATCACCTGGCTCAACTAACAGATCAGTAGGTATGTCTACATTAGCTTCTCCACTCTCATTTGATTCAAATTCACCATTGCCAATCTGAAGAATCCAATCAGCAAATGCGTTTATATCGGCAGCAAGTTCCGGGGATCCAGCAGTTCTTAATCTCATATTTGCAGTTAATTTCAACACCTTACAGTGCTTCCATAATTGAGATGAATTGATGGTAGATTTAACAATATTTTGTCTTGACCCTTTCGGGATAACAGGCAGAATCTGCCTAAAGTCACCTCCAAGCACTACCACTTTGCCACCAAATGGTTTTTCTGCGTTGCTTTCATCCTGTACTCTCATCAAATCCCTCAATGTTCTGTCCAGGGCTTCAAAACAAAACTTGTTCAACATGGGCGCTTCATCCCATATAATCAACTTAGTCTGCAAAAGCAAATTTGCCCGTAAGCTTCCTTGTTTAATATTACATGTAGATACATCATTCACCTATAGTGGAACACACAATCTTGAATGAGCAGTTCTCCCCCCTGGTAGTAATAACGAAGCAATACCACTGGAAGCTACATTCAGAACAATCAATCCTCGGGACCGTAGAGATGCTGACAATGCGTTCCAAATAAATGTTTTCCCTGTTCCTCCGTATCCATATGAAAAGAAAAAACCACCACAGTCAGACAAAACAGATTCCAATATCTGATTATAGACCTGCTTTTGTTCATCTGTCATTAAATTTAGCAAATTTGTGCACTTGGCAGACATCTCATCTCTATCGTAGTTAAGTTCATCTACTATGAACCTATTTTCAAATAGATGTAGATCGGAAGATTCAGGATAAGGTAAACAATCAAAATCCTTGAGAGATCTCCCGTTACTCTGGAGCAATTTTTCAATCTCTATCAGGCACATGTTTCTTAAGTCATCATCACTAATTTCCAAGTCTGAAAAAATAAGATTCGAATATAAAATTACTTTGGAAGAAATGTACATTAGTAGTTACTTATATAAAAAACTAATTTCATATGGTTTAAATGAGTTCCTTAAGTTGCATACCTGGTATTTGAAGAAGTCTCCTTCTTTGATATAAAATGCCGTCTGCTAGCAATTTCCATGTAGCTTCCCACACTACATCTGGTTTGCTGATGGTTTTCACTAACAATAACATGACAAATAATCGTCTTAATTGGTGTCCAGACCCAAGATCACTTGCCTCCTTTATTCCATCTATGTATTCTCTATCATCTTTCAACAATCCCAAGATGTAGCACGCTTCCTTGTAGGTCTGGTATAGTATCCCATTAACAGTTTTTATGCTGTCAAAACTTGTACATCCCTTTTGAATTGTAAGAAGGACCCGCATATAGAATAGTTCTCCGGTACCCATGGGAATATAATTCAACCTCCCAATTGAAAATCCTTTCTTTCGGACAGTCCATATTTTTTTGTCTTCATCATAAACAAACCTTTGGGGAAACTCTGCATATGTTAGGTCCTTCCCAAGTTCGGATTCCTGATTTGCTTTGAACCACGCTGTAAACTCAGTGTCCATATCCTGGTTCCTTTCAACTACAGTGTCAATCCATTCATGATCCTTGAAAGTAACAGACTGCTCATTGGGAAGGTGAAATGATAATCTATTAACAGGAGGCCACTTGTCATGAATATAAAATCCAAATATTCTCCACGCTGCTTCACAGGGAGACAAATACCTGCAGTCGTAATACTGCTTTATCTCAGCAACACCTTTTTCTTTATTTGAATCTTTATCTCTATTTGAAATTTCAACAGAAACTCTATCTGGACCTTTGCTTACATATTTAAACAAATATTTTATGGAGTTTGACTTGTTACAGTACTCCACGTTGATATGGGCCTGATACCTCATGAAGAGATCTGGATTATAAGGTACAACATACCTATTATCCATCACAATGTCTTTCTTTGTAACACTAACTCCAATATCTCTTCTCCTGTATTTAGGATAGCCTTCCTCATCAATTGTAGTTGAGTTCTGAAATTGTTTTGGGAAAAATTTCTCACACTTTCCATTTTTCATACAGGCAGAATTCATATTAGCAAATCCACATGGACCATGCATGTAACACCCCGATTTCGGTGGCGTCACTTTCGTAACCAAAAGAAATACTTAATGCGGAAAAACGTGAATATTTTTTTTTTCTCGATAATACAAAATTAAAACTGAAAGAAATAGAGCTTGACAACAGAAGATAACAAAACTAATATACAATAATAGTTACAGCCCCCGCTGTAAGTAGTAAACCACGTCACGAGTAACCCTCCAGTGACGGACAGCAAAATAGAGTAACGCCCGAAGGCAAAAGGTACAATCCAAAAGAAAAGGTTAAGTGTCTGCAACACAAACCCTCAAAATGAGAATAAGTCAGCCCAGATGGCCTAAAACAAGACCCCCTAGTCCAACCAACTCTCTGTGATTTCCGTAAAGAGAACCACAAGAAAAGCTAAAGGTCGGGGACCTACCCTGCCCAAAACGAAAGACTGAACATCAGGGCCAAGACGCTACTCCTACACTAATCCCAACTATGCATCCCCAAGATCGTCGTCTGAATCTAAATCCAAGACGACTATGTCGATGACTGCATCGGTCTCCACAGCTGGTCGAGCGGGTTCTGCACCCGATCCCAAGTCTATAGCAGCCGCGACAGTGGGTGAACTAGTGCCTGAAGAAGTCCCTCCCACAGGCACCTCCTCCGAGGGGTACTCGTCGTCCGAAGGCGACGGTGGTGGTGGCACTCCCAGTCCAGGTCCGCAGTGTACACCCGGTGGCAAGTTGAAGCTGATAGTGTAGTGCCTCCAGACTCCGTGCGTCAGGCTTGGCATCCGGTCAATGCGATCCTCCATTATTCGCCCTGAATAGATAGCTCGGTGGCCGGCGGGGTCGACCACCCATGAGCTTGGGGTGTCTTGGTCCAACATCTCAAACCTGGTCCCCCCCGAAGGGACGACCGTCTCGTACCAGTCCGCCATACTCAACTGACAATGGCGTAGTCCGCCCAAACACACACAGAAGACGCGAGGGTCAACTCCAAAGAATTATATAAATAATAAAACCAGATATATAGGGTAATAATTATTTAGCCTCTCAGGCTTATACGTTTAGGGATAACATCCTAGGGTTGCATATATCACAATGAATATAAAGATCATAATAACAATTAGCATGCCTCAAGTAGGATAAACAGGTACCAATCACACTCAGCAACTAAGTCAGCATGTATGTTGCATGAAATGCAATGCTGGGTGACAAAATGCATTCCGGAAGAAGGATGGACACCATCGAGTCAGCCCTAACACCGGCCAAAGTGGGACCATTCCGCTCGGGCGCCTCTTACACCACACAAAAGTAGTCAGATCAGCAGTGAACCCGTAGGTCTGCCATTCCGTCTGCTACTAAGGACCACCGTAGTGTCCTAAATATGGAAATCCGGGTCTTATGACCATTTTGGAATCCACCGAGGTCCGGTAATCCGCCGTGTATTAACCTCAAAATGAGTGCATGAATGCAAGTGATTAGCCAAACAACGTCTCCGACCTCACTCGACACGTCGCCACGTGTTCTAACTAACTTAATGTCTCTAAAAAGCCTACCCTAAGGCAAATGTCGATTCTGCGATAAAATGAATTAATCAAAAGAAGAAGAATGTACTTGGGAACTCATGGTTCCCGGCTAAACTTTAGATAGCCAATCAATAAACTGCTCATCGAGCGAAAAGGTACCGAAGTACTTGGAAACTTATAGTCTCCGGCTAAACTTTAGATAGCCAAACAATAAACTGCTCATCGAGCGAAAGAGTACGAATGTACTTGGAAACTTATGAGTTTCTCCTAATCTTGGATTTGCCGACACTTCTCATTTTCAAAACACTTATGTTCAAGCCCTAAACTATTGTCTGAGTCTTTTATCATTATATTAAGGGTTTTGAGGTTGTTTAATACATTATGGAGATTCATTATGAAATTGTTTAAGTTTCGTCTCTAATCCTATTAGTTTCAAAGATCCCATAATTCCAATGATTCCCTGGAGATGGTCTCAAAGCAAAAGGTCCATCATCACCCAAGTAATGGCCCGAGAAGTTCCCAGGTAAGCTGGCCGGCACAATGCCTCATTAAAAGCCCTTCTTGCCTTGGACAGAACAACCCAAGTTCTTACGTGAATTCAAATGGGGTTTTTCCAATAACATTTTCAAGCTCATTTTCCTTTGAGAAGGTCTCGATCCATAAAGCAATAATAGGGTACGAACCTTGGTCCGTCCCATCAAACTTTCCCAAAATCTCAAAAATAAAATCGGCATGACATGCCCGTTATCCTCACTCTAAAGCATAACAGATATAAGTGGAGTAACATAAATAAATCAGCTCAATCAATAAACATAAACAACATATTCCAACACATCCTAGATTAACCATTTAGCACATAACATGTGAATCATTTAGTACACAATATCATGGCATCAAGTACTCAACAAGATCGGCCGAAGCCTCAGAAATCATTTCAGACATTTAGCAATTAAGTGCATAACACATAAATCAAGTCGAATTCGTCGACACCTAAAGCATTATCTAGTAATTCAGAGAGTAGCCCTCACCGGTGGGTCTTCCAGCTTCCTCCTCAAAGTGTCCTTCACGCTCTTCTCCTGGTTCTCCAGGAACCTCCTCAAAAGAACCTTAAGCAAAATTCACAGAAATCAACACCAAGAGTCAGAAACTCAGAAATCAAAGAGTCCTAGGGTTACACGGTACACTACAAACTTCGTGGTACGAAAATCTAACGCGTTAAGACAAGTTTTCGAAAAATCGGATTCTTCCCCCCCCCCTTGATATAGCTCTCGGCCACTTCCTAATTGGGAGGGTCGATTTTTCTTCGATCAAACTTGGTTCCTAGGTTAACATAAGCCGTAACTAAGACGGTTCTAAGCTCGGAAAAATTTTCGGATCGAAAACTGACATAGGGGTAGTTTGGTCATTATTTTAAACTCGGAATTTCAAAACTGGATTTTTGAAAAACAAATTGGATGGAGATGTCAACAACGACGTTTATGACAACTAATCCTACTAGCACTAAGCCAAGTCGAGAGTTCTAAGCTAAAAGGTTGCGACTTTGCTTAAAAATGGGTATTTGAAGCAAGAATTGATTCCGGCGGAATTCCGGCGACATTACGAAAAAACTAATCCGACAGAAGTGCTCCTGAGCACGTAGGGAAGATGTTTAGACAAAGAAATCAAGCTATTTGGACAATTTTCCAAAAACCTCAAAACTTTGGACACATAAAGACTTAGGAGAAGTCGACAGAAACGACGATCAGAAGAGAGATATAGTTTACCTACCTCAGGGTCTTCGATTAGCAACGATCGGTGAAGCAAACGGGCAAGAATTCGCGAAGATCAACTTCCTCCTCTTCTCCTCTCTTGGCCGCGGTTTTGGGGAAAGAAATGGGTGAGTTTTGCAAAATTTTCATTTTCTAGCTTATAACCTATATATAGTGAAGGAAATGGAGATATTTTGCAAAGTTTGGATAAGGATGCATTGGTGGATGGATAAGGATGTAAGATCAAGATTTGGTCATGTGGTACAAATCTATGTTTTGATGATAACAAGTATTTATTTGTGGATGAACAACTATGATACTCTAATGTTTGTCTTGAGTGTTTTGACAAACAGGTTCTGATTCTGACACCAGAAGATATATTCGTCAGAAGTTCTGAAGATCAGAAGATCAGAAGATCAGAAGATCAGAAGATCAGAAGATCAGAGGATCTGAAGATCAGAGGATCTGAGGATCAGAGGATCTGAAGATCAGAGGATCTGAAGATCAGAGGATCTGAGGATCAGAGGATCAGAAGATCAGAGGATCAGAAGATCTGAGGATCAGAAGATCTGAAGACCAGAAGCTCTGAGGGACCAGAGGCTCTGAAGGTTCAGAAGCTCTGAAGGTCCAGAAGCAGAAGTTACGAAGGTCAGAGGATCCAAGCATCCCTCTGACTCTGATCACCAAGCTTCACAAGTTCCAACACGAAGCATAACTCTGATCAGAAGTCAATGGTTAAAGGCAAATGTCTCTATCGAGAAGTACAAGAGCAGTGTACTATTCTGAAAAGCCTACCTACCAAGGTTCAGCCACAGCAGGTTCTGGAAGTTCCAGAAATGCCCTCCAACGGTCATATTCTCTCAACAGAAATATCCTTTGCACCTTGGACTATAAAAGGCTGAAGAAAAGAAGAAAGACTAAGAGTGAGAGAAATCAAGAGCTGCAATACAAGAAAAGATTCAAGCCTCTACTTTCTTCATCTGTTCTTATTTAGTTTACACTCAGCTTATTTAGAAGCAAACCTTTGTAAACACCAACCTCAAACAGTTGTTTGATTTTCCTTAAGGGACCGGGTAGGTCAGTATCCTTAAGAAGACTAAGAGAGTGAATCTTAGTGGTGATTCCTTTAGGAGATCAAGGTTGATCGGATCCTAGAGAAGACTAAGAGAGTGAATCTTAGTGATAGCTAAGTCAGTGTATTGTTAGTCACTTGTAGGTTTCAAGTGCAGTTGTAACAATTATCTGATTAGTGGATTGCCTTCATTCTAAGAAGGAAGAAATCACCTTAACGGGTGGACTGGATTAGCTTGAGGGATTTATCAAGTGAACCAGGATAAAATACTTGTGTGCTTTTCTCTTCTCTCTATCTTTATCCGCTGCACCATCTATCTTAGAGAAACCGAAAAGATTTACTTTAAATCTTAAGGGGAAAGTTTTTATATTGAAAACGCTATTCAACCCCCCCCCCTTCTAGTCGTTTTTCACACCTTCAATTGGTATCAGAGCGCAAGTTCTGATTACCACACTTAACAGTGTTCAGTAGATCCGGGCCAGTGTGAAAAACTCATGGATTCCACCACTACTACAAGCAAATATCAATACAGTGCAAGACCACCTATCTTTGATGGTCAGAGATTTGATTTTTGGAAAGATAGAATCAAAAGCTTCTTTCTTGGCTTTGATCCTGATCTTTGGGATTTTGTTGTTTATGGCTACACCCCTCCTGTTGATGAACATGGTGTAAAAATCCCAAGGGAGAAGATGAGTGAAGATCAAAAGAAGGAGTTCAGAGATCATCACCGATCAAGAGCTATTCTGCAAAGTGCCATTTCATATGAAGAATATGAGAAAATTACTGATCGTGATTCCGCCAAGGGCATATTTGATTCCTTAAAGATGACACATGAAGGAAACAAAAAGGTGAAAGAGACAAAGGCGTTGTCTCTGATCAAGCAGTATGAATCCTTCCAAATGGAACCTGACGAATCCATTGAGGATATGTTTTCCAGATTTCAGTTGCTCGTAGCTGGAATAAGACCTCTCAACAAAAGCTACACTACAAAAGATCATGTCATAAGGGTCATCAGAAGTCTTCCTGAAAGCTGGATGCCTTTAGTGACTTCAATAGAGCTTACAAGAGATGTTGAGCATATGAGTTTAGAAGAACTCATCAGCATACTGAAATGCCATGAGCTGAAGCGCTCTGAGAAGGCTAAATCTGAGAAGTCAAAAGCTCTCCAAGCTGAAGCAGAAGAATCTGAAGAAGCATCAGAAGATTCTGATGAAGATGAGCTGACTCTGATATCCAGAAAATTCAACTGCATCTGGAAGCACAGGCAGAGCAAATACAAAGGCTCATCAAAGGACAAAAAGTTAAAGAAGCATTTCAAACCAAAGAAAAGTCTGATGGTGACTTTTGATGAATCAGAGTCAGAGGATGTTGACTCTGATGGTGAAGTTCAAGGACTCATGGCTATTGTCAAAGACAAAGGAGCAGAGTCAAAGGATGCTGTTGACTCTGACTCAGAATCAGAAGGAGATCCAGACTCTGACGATGAAAATGAGGTATTTGATTCTTTCTCAACTTCTGAACTTAAAGATGCTTTGTCTGAAATTATGGATAAATATAACTCTCTCTTGACTAAGCATAAAAGGTTGAAAAAGAATTTCTCTGCTGCCTCTGAAACTTCTTCTGAACATGAGAAAATCATATCTGATTTGAAAAATGATAACCATGCTTTAGTTAATTCTAACTCTGTGCTTAAGAATCAAATTGCTAAGTTAGAAGAAGTTATTGCCTGCGATGCCTCTGATAGTAAGCATGAATCTAAGTATGAAAAATCTTTTCAAAGATTCCTGGCTAAAAGCGTAGATAGAAGCTTGATGGCTTCATTGATCTATGGCGTGAGCAGAAATGGAATGCGTGGCATTGGGTATTCTAAACCAATTAGAAATGAGCCCTCTGTGCCTAAAGCTAAATCTTTGTATGAATGCTTTGTTCCCTCTGGTACCATATTGCCTGACCCTGTACCTGCTGAAGCTGCTAAACCTCCTCTTATAAAGGGATCTTTCTCCATGTCTAAATATCATGCAAAAATTCCTGTATATTATCCTGTTGAAAGACCCAAAGTTGTCAGAACTTCTGGGCTAACTAACAAGAAAGGACCCAGAAAGTGGGTACCTAGGGATAAGATTATATATGTTGCAGATATCTTCAATAGGTCCATCGAAACTCCAACCATGGAACTTGGACAGTGGATGCAAGCAACACATGACGGGAGAAAGACATATGTCCCAAGATCCAAAACTTGAACCTGAAGGTGAAGTTAATCTTGGAGGCATCAGTAGAGTAAGATTTGGTCAAGTCAAAGCTAGCTGAAAAAGCTTGTAGAGATGAGCATGACTGTTTCAGATAGAAACAAAGACTCAGAACTTGTCAAACCAGAAGCAACGACATCAGAAGATGCTACTACAACTTCTGACTTGCGTCATCAGAAGAAGAGTAGGTTCATAGCTTCTCATTCTGAAGCATCTGAAGATGGAATTTTTTTTCCAGAATGGAGATGTCACCAGAACCTCTGGACTTTGACACTTCTGCTCTCATAAGAAGATATACTAATCAGCAGCCAAGTATCCCTTGGTATTACTTCTGAGGGGGAGTATTTCGTCTTTTGCTCTTACTTTTTTTTTCCACCTTCATTCTTTTTGCTTATGACAAAAAGGGGGAGAACTTATAGTATCTTGACAACTCCTATATTATTTAGCTCAGAATCTAGATATTACTAACGTTGATATTAAGTACTAGATTCAGGGGGAGCTTAGCTCAGAATCAAGCACGAGTCTTGGATTCAGAAGGAGCAAGATAAACTATACACATCAGGATAAGTTTTAACTCTGATACCTTATACTCTGAGTGTATTCAGTTTATTTGTTTAGAGTTGTTCATCAAAATACATGGTTTTGTCATCATCAAAAAGGGGGAGATTGTAAGATCAAGATTTGGTCATGTGGTACAACTCTATGTTTTGATGATAACAAGTATTTATTTGTGGATGAACAACTATGATACTCTAATGTTTGTCTTGAGTGTTTTGACAAACAGGTTCTGATTCTGACACCAGAAGATATATTCGTCAGAAGTTCTGAAGATCAGAAGATCAGAAGATCAGAAGATCAGAAGATCAGAGGATCTGAAGATCAGAGGATCTGAGGATCAGAGGATCAGAAGATCAGAGGATCAGAAGATCTGAGGATCAGAAGATCTGAAGACCAGAAGCTCTGAGGGACCAGAGGCTCTGAAGGTTCAGAAGCTCTGAAGGTCCAGAAGCAGAAGTTACGAAGGTCAGAGGATCCAAGCATCCCTCTGACTCTGATCACCAAGCTTCACAAGTTCCAACACGAAGCATAACTCTGATCAGAAGTCAATGGTTAAAGGAAAATGTCTCTATCGAGAAGTACAAGAGCAGTGTACTATTCTGAAAAGCCTACCTACCAAGGTTCAGCCACAGCAGGTTCTGGAAGTTCCAGAAATGCCCTCCAACGGTCATATTCTCTCAACAGAAATATCCTTTGCACCTTGGACTATAAAAGGCTGAAGAAAAGAAGAAAGACTAAGAGTGAGAGAAATCAAGAGCTGCAATACAAGAAAAGATTCAAGCCTCTACTTTCTTCATCTGTTCTTATTTAGTTTACACTCAGCTTATTTAGAAGCAAACCTTTGTAAACACCAACCTCAAACAGTTGTTTGATTTTCCTTAAGGGACCGGGTAGGTCAGTATCCTTAAGAAGACTAAGAGAGTGAATCTTAGTGGTGATTCCTTTAGGAGATCAAGGTTGATCGGATCCTAGAGAAGACTAAGAGAGTGAATCTTAGTGATAGCTAAGTCAGTGTATTGTTAGTCACTTGTAGGTTTCAAGTGCAGTTGTAACAATTATCTGATTAGTGGATTGCCTTCATTCTAAGAAGGAAGAAATCACCTTAACGGGTGGACTGGATTAGCTTGAGGGATTTATCAAGTGAACCAGGATAAAATACTTGTGTGCTTTTCTCTTCTCTCTATCTTTATCCGCTGCACCATCTATCTTAGAGAAACCGAAAAGATTTACTTTAAATCTTAAGGGGAAAGTTTTTATATTGAAAACGCTATTCAACCCCCCCCCCCCTTCTAGTCGTTTTTCACACCTTCAAAGGATGGATAGATATTTTTGAGAAGATATTTTGGTAAAGATATTTTGTAAAGATATTTTGTAGAGATTAGATAAGGATGAGTAGATATTTATCAAGGATCGGATAAGGTTGAATAGATATTTATCAGAAATTGGATAAGAACGAATAGATATTTATCAAAGATTGGATAAGAACGAATAGATATTTATCAAAGATTGGATAAGAATGAATAGATATTTATCAAAGACTGGATAAGAACGAATAGATATTTTAGGGAGATATTTCGAGAAGATATTTTGTAAACCGGTACAGATTAGTTTAGATACCGGAGGATTTAACTCATAGAGTTAAAATAAAAATATAAGAATGATTCCTATTTTTCCGGCTTCATTCTCCGTGAGTTCTAAGATAGGTTTTGGCGACAGAATTCCAAAACTCAACAGAGGTTTCCTTGTATTTTAGGTGACTAACGCAAAGTCGGTGTAAAACTATTTTACCCGATAAGTTACTTTTTGCAGTGGATTTCGGATGAGAAAACTTCCTTCTGAAGAAAGATTAGAAATAACGAGAGAAATAGGCGAACGCGGGTGGAATCTTCATTTGAAGCTCCGAATAGAAAAAGTCTTCATCGTCCGTCGATCTTAGGTTTCTCGAACTATCAGGGATTCCGTTTCGGCAAACTTCCGAGAATTGGAATTTGACGTTCGTACGTTCCAGGGTTTCGCGTCGAAATACTTGTTTATAGACGAATAAGAGAAATTCTAATATTTCTCTGAGGTTTTTTTGGAATTAGTTTCCATCGTGTCCTAAAGTATAAATTAACTATTCACTAGGGTCTTCGACCTAAGATTAGGCGAACGTTAGTCGTGCTATAACTTTTATCGGTTTTGATATAATCCTTGGACTTTTCCTGAACCTTCTCTTTCATAAATTTATTTCATCCAATAAACTCTTGTATTTTATTCCCTTATCCAAAACTTAAAAACTTGGGTCTTACAATGCATCATATAATTTGAAACTGCTGTTGACAAAGCAGGATATATCACAGGATCCGGTAACTCAGCTGATATTACCTTATCAATGTCATCCCCTGTTTTAAGCTTCCCTTCACCTTGCAACCATATTAAGATGTGGGCATGTGGAAGCCCTCTTTTTTGGAACTCAATTGTGTACGTACCTGCTGTTAAAGGTTTTGAAAGATGTATGTAATTAACATAACAATTAGTAAATTACATGAAAAAATAAAACATAGAAAAAGAAGAAAAAAAAAATGCTTGCCTGCTTGTACTTCTCCAAATATTTTTCCTTTCTTCAAATTGGACATCAAATCATTCAACTTCATTTTGAAAACTCTAGCCACAATGTCAGGTCGGTCATCTGCCCTGAGACCTCTTGGAGTTACAAAATCCTGAATTTCTTTCCAGTTTGCATTGCAGGTCATGGTTATAAATAAATCTGGATACCCAAATCTTTTGCAAATAGCCATGGCATCTTGACAATTGTTGAACATGTATCGCATCCCACCCGTGAAGGAAGGAGGTAAAATGATACGTTTTCCAGCAGAGGAGGGTTGGACATCTCCTCTAGTTACAACTTCTTGTAAGCCTTTAAAAATATTTGAACGGAACTTCTGTTGATTATTTCTGTAAAAAGACATTCTATCTGATTCAATCATAGTGTAGCAGTCTACAATAAATTGCTGAAATAATCGACCTGTGCTCACTAAATGCCCATGCTCTATGTCCCTTTGTTGGATCCGGTAAGAAATAAATTCCCTGATTGCAACTTTGTATCTCTTTCGGGAATCGTCTTGCATGTGATCTTCTCGTAGTGGTATATTTTCCTTAAAACCATCTTCTCCATATGGAAATAATAAAGGATATTGAAGAGGAATGTAAGAAGGGTGTTTTTCAGGAAGTCGTTGAAAACCTCCATCGGTACCCTTGACAATAATATCTCTACCTTCATTCACAGAGTCTAGACCACCTACAATAAAAGCTGCCACCTCAGTTCTGTTACGATACAATTTGAGATAGAAATTTGAAGAACCATCACTCTCGACAAAGTCTCTAACTCTTCGAAACATCTTTGCCAATTCATTGTCTTTGTCAATCATTGCAGTCAAGTCCTTCACTAAGGAAGGATCAAGTGGACTTTTCCTTGTACTTGAACTGATGTAAAAAATGAAAGTAAGAATTTAGCATCAGCCACCATAACTTCAAGGTATAGTTTTTGTTTAAAAATTTGTAAATAATTCACAAAATACCTGATATTTCATTCTATTTGAAGACTCATTCTGAGTGTCATATATATAGAGTTGAGCAAACTTAGGAGGAGCTCCTTCAGGAGGTATCAGACTTCCAATCCGATGATAATTTTGACCACTTAGTATAAACTGAGGAGGGCCATTTCCATCATTTATACCTTATTCTACCTTGCCTCCAAGTGAAGTGAACGAAAATAAACTGTTGTACGCTCTGATATTCTCCTTGAAATTCTTGTATCTTTCATCTATCTCATTCATCAAATTATATAGTAGCTGAGGAGGTTTTCTTAGGAATGGAAGTGTAATTTTTCCTTTCATGCAGCAAATCTTGAATTTTGGAATTTTGCTATGATCAGATTTAACTGCCCTCTCTTCATACCACATAATAGATTGACAATTAGAGCGTACATAAGATGCATCACCCAAATAAAACACCTCTGCAGCCCAAACTTTCTTAAAATTAGCTGACTGCAATGAAAGGGTATTATTAAAGTACCATACAATGTAAGAAGTTTACCTGTCGTTTCAGCCTTTGCATACAATTGTGAATGCCTTTCTGTAGTTTGGTTATCAGGTAATGTACTCGTCTCACCTTGCTCCATATCTTCTGAATTGAAGCCGAAACTCCTTCTTGAAACTTGTTCAATAATAGTAGAAGGAATTCTCAAGGTACTTTTCCTTTGACGTCTACGTGAGGTGCTAGCAGCAACTGATGATGTGAGTATGGTACTTTGATCTGAAATGGAACTTTGTTGTGGTTGTGTAGATGATCCTGTACAATAAATAATATTTTTTGAGAATGTGAAACTGATATTGACATAAATGTCATCTATTAGGCCATTTGGAAAATGAAGTTTAGTTTACCAACTCCATGCGATGAACCATTATCTGAATTGGACGGATTTGAAATACTGCCTGTATGCATACCTACATGTGCAACTATATTAAAATTGCTGAAATTAAGTTGAATAATTTTTTGAGGTTATCAGGTAATGGACTCGTCTCACCTTGCTCCATGTCTTCTGAATCATTACCAAAACTCCTTCTTGAAACTTGTTCAATGATAGTAGAAGGTATTATCAAGCTACTTTTCCTTTGATGTCTACGTGAGGTGCTAGTTCCAACTGATGATGTAAGTATGGTACTTTGATCTGAAATGGAACTTTGTTTAGGTGGTGTAGATGATCCTGAACAATTAAAAATAATGGTTGAGAATGTGAAAGTGATATTGACATAAATGTCATATATTAGGCCATGTTGAAAAATGAAGTTTATTTTACCAACTCCATGTGATGAACCGTTATCTGTATTGGACAGATTTGAACTACTTCCTGTATGCATCCCTACATGTGCAAGCATATTAAAATTGTTGAAATTAAGTTGAATAATTTATGGAGAACAATTTCACCATTTAATTTAAACATTTTAATACAATGCATAAATTACCTAAAGGAGAACAATAGGTTAATACAGTCCACGGTGTATTTTGAGTTGGGCTAGCATACACATATTGCATTTGGGAAAAGCTCGGAAATGCATCTGGAGTTAAAAAAACTTGATCAACGCCTGCAAACTCAGTGACAACGCAAAGTTATCAAAAATATCATACTTTTATATTGGATTAGTTGATAAAACTAATATTAATATACAACCAAGTGCGTGATTATTCATTTCAGATTTGTTCTTCATGATAGCTTTCCTTCTCAATCTTGCATAAGACGCAGCTTGGGCCTTATAGGTCGCAAAAACATTATTTCTTTGTCCAATAGGGCCTAAAAAGGATTGAAAAATATGTATGAAGATTCCTGAAGCAATTAAGAATATAGAAAAGTAGGGTTAAGATTATAGACCTGGAAAATAACCAACATTATTTACTCCTGGTGAAGGAATTTGAATATTAGTGTTCAATACTAACAATGGTGAAACTTCACTACATGGATCTGCAATGTTAAAATTATGTTTCAATTGAAAGTGATTAGAGATAACAAAGACTCATGCTTTCAAGTATGAAGTGATTACTAAAATGAAACTCAATAAAAAAAGCAAGTTGCCAAATTCCTACTATGGAATTTTAAACTGGTTAAGATGCTTCTATCCTTGACATATAAAAATGGAGTTAAACATGTTTCTATCCTTGAGATATATTAAATAAGCAGATTATAATAGTAGAAAAAGGAAAGCAAACACATATTTTGATTTAGAATTGAAAATTGATCTAGACTCTTAAATCAATTATAATAGGATCTTTCAATCATGCAGTAAACTACCTTTATTCTTATGATGAAAAGTCGACGTAAAACAAACCTTTTCTTTTTCTTGTTTTTTGATAAGTTGTCTTTGTCTAAATGTTTGATAAAGAACTTTGTTGAGTAGATGAATCTCCTGCAATGATATTTTGCACTGCAGAAAAAATTAAAATCATGTCAACACTTTTCACAATATGGCAAGCTTTATTAATTTAGTGAAGTATGTTCAAATGCAGCAAATGTTCCTCAAAATGTGGCATATGAAGAAAAGGAAAAAGAATCTGATCATTCACACTACTATAGGTGTTGATGCTCAAAGTACACTATGAAGATGATTGTCTACTTATTGTTTTTTTTTTTTGCAATATTAAATGAACATTATATTCATGATGGGTCAAGTGGCATTACTAGAATAGCATACAGATCCTCAAAAGAGGAATTACTAACCAACGTGTGTTTCTTACCTAACAGCCCCAGTTAATAGTAGATACCATTACAAACTAATTATCCCAAAGGACTTAGGAAAGAAAAGAAAGTCAAAAGTCAATTCAAATAAGCACCCTTCTATTAAGGGTACTCCTGCAAGATGTCATGGCCAAGGCAAAGTCACTTTATAATTCATAGAAATAGATGACACTCAAACCAGACTTATGCAAGTTGAATTTTGTCATTATGCAATTGGTAATTCACTGCACCTGAAAGCAATACTTGTGCCTACTTCCTTCTCATATTATCAGTTCAAAAAAACAAAGGGCAAATCATCTTTGAATACCCAAAATCATCATCATTATATATTATATGCAGTTCTTGAATTGAGCACCCAATTGTCTACTTATTGTTGTTGAAGCCTCGAATGGAGTTACTATAGATATTCATATTCTATTCATCACTAATGTGATCAAACCATAAAATAAAGCTATTCAGGTTTGTACTAACTTGATCTCATACCTGAATCCAAAGATGCCAGTGGAGACCTCATGGACTTTGATCCCTGGTGGAACTCCGTATGTTTCAAAGCTTCATCATTGTAATTCAAGGGGATTCACAACGGATCCATGTGCAACGGTGCTGTATTTTCATCAACTGAAAAACAAATAAATGTTTAATAAAATGTTAAATTAACTTGCATTATTGAATCTAAAAAGCAATTTTTATTCAATTCAACACTACCTTGTATTGAAGTGGTTTTTCTATTGCTGCTATTGTTTTTCATTATAATCATTCTTCTCATTCGCGCATGTCTAGCCCGCTCCTTATCCATTGGCTCTACTTATAACTTGAAGTTCAGGAAAAATGCTAATGATTCAGGAATGCAGTTAAGATAGAGGAAAAAATATGGCACTGATGAAAGAGTAACTCAGTAATGGAAGCAAGATTAATTGTATAAGATCAATGCAAACTAACGATTCTTGGATGTCTAATTAAAAACCAACTTATCTGTCTTGCTAAATTTCAAAGCACTGCCTTCAAAAGTCCATCTTACAAAATCAAGGGTTTCAGTCCTTTCTATTATTGCCCAAATCAAAATCGAAACCAAGCATTCAAGATGATCATCAACCTCCTGTTTAAGTTTTGTATGTTTCGCAGCCGATTTGTGGAGAAATAATTAAGATCAAGGAGAATTGCATAGATGATCAGGTATCTGCAAAAGCTTGAACCGTGATTGAAGAACGAAAAACGCGTTAGAGAAGACAACCTGATTTTTTGCTTTTTGAATTAAATATTTTAATGTAATTAATTTAATATGTTGACCATTCACCAAAATCAACCTGATTATATTATAATAATTTTTTTGAAAGTATTTAATATGTTTGTTTGAAATTGAAAGTATTTAATAGGTTGACCAAGGCATGATGTCGTTGCTTTTAAGTTTGAAATAGATATCACTTGATTTTTTTTTAATTTCCTTATCATTATTAGTTTTTGAACGTCTTTATCATTGTTACTATTTTTTTTTGAATGGTATTATCACTAAATCAACTATTCAATATCTTGTTTTAAAAAAAAAACATAATCAATATATTATTGGGTGGCAAATCAGTTTTTATATTTGGAATTTTTTTTATATACCAAATATAATATATTAATAACAGAGTTAATACAAAATTAAATATAAATTTCCTATTTTGAAACTAATTCATGTTAATATTCCAAACTTATCGGGGTTTCTATTTTTATGCAGAAAAATCTAAAAAATCTGTTTTTGATTTAGGGGATCCTAGTGAGAGAAAGAGAAGATTTTTTTTAGAGATAGAAACTGAGTCTGTGAACAATCTAACAATATATTATTTGTTAAAAAAATATGTCCAAAGGCATTGCTTTTGCTCTATAAACCTCCAACCGAGTTAAAAAGATAATTAAAAAGCCTCAAAGGAAACAAACGGATATGGGGTTGTTAATATATTGGTGATTTATATATAATTTCTTCCTTATTTAAATCTTGTTAGGGTGAGTAATTTCAGGTGAATCACGTAGTATTAATTGAGGAATAAAGGAGAAAGAGTTTAATTTTGAATATAAGTTGTTACAGAGAATTAAACTCTTTCAATATTAAAATATGTTGGGTATTAACCATTGTACAAAACTACATGATAGTGCAGTTGTTTCGCCAACAAATTGAAGAGTTCAGCAACAACTATAATTTGGCTTCAATTGAAGTGTGAAAAAAGAGCTGAATCATAGTCAATTAAAATCACCAAAGTTATCCGAAAACAAATCCCATGAACAAAACAGTACTTAATGATCCAAACTTAACTAAAAACAATAAAATAATTGTTTGAGACTAAAAAGATTAAAAATCCAACATAATCTGAAAGCAAATGTAAATTGATGAAAGTCCATCTTCAATCCTTCTCCTGTTTGATGACCTTCTTCAGCTTGTTTGAAGTCTTCTCTCGGGGATGCAAAGTATTTATCTCATCCACCAATCGTTTTGCAGGAGTAACAACCTTCTTCTTACAGCATTCTTTGGATTGTGCTGAAGTAGTAGAATCAACGATCTTAGTAGCATAGTATCCTCAAAAGTTTGTGAAAGGTCCTGTAGTTAATATAGTGTAATCAACAGTTGGATGAAAACAAATTTAAATTAATTATATATTGTTAAAAGATTTTTGTGAAAAAAACTTTGAAAGGGAAACCAATTTGTCATCTGCCACGTTAACAACATTCACGCCAGAGGCAGGTTTTGAAATTGAGTCTGATCCTTTTTTGGCAGCAGATTCCTTAAAAAAAAAAACAAAATTAAAACGCTATACAACAACAATGCTAAAGCTGAAAGATATATGAGTGCTTTTATTAATATTCATGTACCTGACTTAAGAGCAAAGTAGCTGAATTATCCAATCCTTCGGAATCAGACAAAGGGACTTGATTACTGACAACTTTTGTCTTCAAAAGATCAGCACTACACGGACTTTGATCTAACTGTTGAGTTAGCAGAGTAAAAGATTAGAAGCTAAGTGTAATGAATATAAGCATACAAAATTCGCATATTGAAAAATATAACAGACCTCAGATCCAATCTTATCATGTGAAACTGAACTCCCAGAACATTCGACAGCCTTAAAAAACGGTAAGGATAGTGAGATCTAATGCAAACAACACATTTAAATAAAATAAACTTTGGTACAAAAACAAATAGAAAACTAACATTTGCAGTTTCAATTGAGCTTACAAACTTTGCAATGATATCAGGATTGCTACAAATCTTCTTCACACGGTAAGTTGGCTCATATCTAAAGTTGACTGCATCGCTACCCTCAACTTTGAAAAGCAATTTCATTCCCAACAAACCCTTAACCTCAGGAGGGGTTGGAATAGGCTCGTTGGGTTGTCAATTGTAATTAAAATCAATGAGAAAATATGACGGTAAGACTAATGGAGTATGACTGTTTTAAATTTCAGCAAACTACCTTTTTGTAGATATCAATTAGGGCTTGACACGTTGTTTTCAAAAAGGAAGCAGCATCCCGATCAAATATTACAAAGGTCGCCGATTCAGAGTCATCAACAACAGACACTCGTATGCAGAACCTTTGTATTTCGACAACACATTATTAATAGATCAATGTCATTGATCACAATAATAACATAATGAAAACCATTAAAGTTTTAGAAGGCTAAAAAGACATGTGTAAATACCTAGATGTGACACTGGCTCTGACCACGTGCCTGTTGCAGTTTGCACAAAAATATAGTTCAGAGTCCTCTGATACAGACTTGTTGCACTTGCAAGCAATGTAATACCAAGAACCACTTTCCTCAATATCGCTGATTGTGGCTATAAAAATGCAGGCAGAACGCTGGAAAAATTAATGAAGGTTATAATCTACATAGCAAACATAATACTATATTAATGAAAAAGGGTTGTGCACAAAGAAACGTTACCATCTTCCATTGCTTAACTTCAGAAATTGTCTTTCTCGGTCCTCCTTTCAGAAACTCATCTTCCTCTGAAATTTTTTCTGGATCACTCAATTGAGTTAGAGACTTAGAGACATTTTCTGAATTGTCTATGAAGCTGGAAGTTGAAAAGAAAAATTACTTTGTCAGTGATTTAAAATAATATCAAAAGTATAAATAATGAAAGAGAAAAGCTTGATACCGTTGTTTGTACTCTACTGCCTCTGGAAAATCAGGATTGAACATAAGTTTTGTGGTGTTGTATGCATTCTGCAAGTTGATCTTACCTGTGTATTTAAAAAGGATAATAATAACATAAATATTATATATACAATGTCATGGAAAACACTTTTGTAAAAAATAAAATAGATTGAAACTATACCATTAAAAATGTTGACTTTTGCCATGTGAAGAACTACTACAGCATTGTCACCATTTCCAGAACTTAAGAAAGCATTCAGCGAATCAACATACGATCCGAATAGAGTACATTTAATTTTTTTTCTGCAGATCGTCGTAATCTCACAATATAAGTCAAGATATTTCATATGAAAGCAAACACATGCCATAAATACAAATCCCTTACCCTTCATATTCAATCTCAATATGATTTTGTCTATTAATTTGCCCATAACGTTCAAATGTCTTCTCCGTACCGTATCCTATTAAAACACCCATGAAATCTACCACAATAAAATAATTAGGGATGGAAAAGGTAAAAGATCAATGTTTATGGAAATAACGAATGTATTAAGACTTACCAACTAAATAATTGGCATCAAATCCTGGAGAAAAAATATCTTCCAGGCGTGTGAAACTGTTGAACACAGAATGTGTTACCCTGTTGGCAGGCACAGGGATGACTTTTGTATCCAATTCAAAAGTCAATTTGTGTGCATGTCGGGTAGGTCTGAATGGGCCAGTTGAATCGGTAACATTAAATTTGCTTATTGAGTATACCGATCCTTCAACAATTGCTGAATCGAACTTGTAGACGCGTTCCCGTTTGACAGATGCATGAATTTTAGATCCCTGTTAAAAGAAACATAGAATAAGTTATTCCCATGAAAAAGAACTTAAGAAATAAATTTAAATCATAAGTCTATCAAACCTTATTATCCATTAAGTCGAAGTCCATCAACAGAGGAAGCCTTGAGCCATCGTTGCTTGGTACAAACCATTTGTGTACCACCTTAGCAACAATTGAAATAGGTAAATATGCCATGACTGAATGAGTTGCGTTTCGTTCAAAGAAGAGGAATGAATCGTTCACAGAATGCAATAACATATATAGGGTTTTGTAGTCCTAATTTCTGATTAAATTATAACTTATTTAATAATTTATAATACTAATTCAAAATTTAAATTTACAATTTCCACTTCTAACAAATCAGGTTTGATTTGTTACCCATTTAAGAGGGAAATTTGATTTTCCATGATTAGTCAAACGTATATGGCCAAAATTTAAGCAGTATGCATATCACAATTAAGGGTGAATTTCCTAATTTGAAATGCAGAGAAAAACGCAGATTCGCGTGCTTGGAGACTCGGGTAGGAGATTTGTAGACCATAATCGCGTGATCTTCCAGTTCGCCATTGATTGAATCTTGTGCCGGATTGATTTGGGGCTCCGGATAAGAATTGAGTGATTCGTTGATAATCATTAACGATGAATGTTTAGAGGAGATGGGTTTTATGTGGATCTGCTTTAACTCTAACTTACAGCATAACCTGTAGAAAATAATCCCAAAATCAAGGGTTGAAGAACAATAATCCAATCCCGAAATCAAGGATTGAAGAACTAAAAACCCTAAAATTGCACCAGTAATGAATATACCTGAGTCGATGAGGCCGTGAGAAACAAAATCAATTTTTTGTATGATCTGAGACTCGATTGAAGTTGGACATTGTCGATCTTAGAATCCGGAACGGTGAGGGCGCGTGTGCGAAGAGGATGGTTTGAGAATCCGGATATGAGTTTGAAGAAGGTGAGGAAGATTTTGATGTGTAGAGGAGAGCGTTTGAGGAGATGATGGGTTTGAAAATATGAGGATGAAGCGCTGAAAAGTTGAGAGACACAGAGAGAACGAAAGAACGTGAACTGCAGAGGGAGAAAATTTGACAATCGAGAGAAGGAGAGGGAGAGAAAAGGAAAAATTGAAAAAAGAAAAAAGAAAAAAGAAAATTTCCTGGAATCTGCCACGTGGAATATGGTGAAAATAGGTTAGTGAAATGCCACCTGGATTGGTGGGACCCTGAACTATTCTTATTTCTATATATTATGGCTAATTTTTAAATGCCATCCGAAATTAGGCGGCAGGAATGCCACTTGTACGTGGCCCAGTTGAAATCCGTTTAGGAGTGTGCCATGAGTCAAACTCGCAAGATTTCCATAATCCCAAATTCGGTCCCCAATAGTTTTAATTTCAGTCCCCAATATTTAATGTTATTATAAAAAGGAATTATGTATTTACAGAAAAACATTTCAGATATTACAACAATTCTAAAAACCTTAATAAATCAAATAATTCAATTGTTTTCTCCCTCCATCTCCACCATCTTCCAGCCTTTGTTTTCATCTTATACATTCTCCAGTTCTCCCTAACTCCATTGGCAATTGAAGCTTGACAGGCCATCGTGCTTCCTTTCTTCCTCGCCGAGCGATAAACCTTCGATGACATAGCATACTAAAGCAAGCCATCAATTGATTGTTTCAGAAAAAATCCCCTTCTTCATCTACAGTGGGAACACTCGTACATTCGTTGAGCCCTATTTGATCGTTTGCAAGCAGGTCGTTCAGCTGATTTTAAGTTTACTCAGGCACCACATTGTGCTCATTTCAAGTCGTGAGTCCTAATTGTTAACTGTTATTCAGATGCAGAGATCCGGAGATTGAGCAAAGTTCGAAAATCGTTGAAACCCTAAATCCACCAATTCAAACAGTAAGTAATTTGTCATTTGGGACTTTGTCGAGTTGCTTTGTAGAAGCGTAGTTTGCGAAACTGACCAATTTTGTGAT
The DNA here is from genome assembly GCF_012489685.1 of Lotus japonicus. Classification (NCBI taxonomy): domain Eukaryota; kingdom Viridiplantae; phylum Streptophyta; class Magnoliopsida; order Fabales; family Fabaceae; genus Lotus; species Lotus japonicus. The sequence continues at coordinate 38,141,386 of NC_080042.1, forward strand.
ATTTGTTGGCTATTTGGTTATTTTCTTATTATTTGGTTGATGGTTATGCATTGTGGTTTTTAAGGTTTGCGTGACCACCATGGGTTTGTCAATTGGTCTGAAGAAGGCTGTTTTTGCTTTGTTTGTGAATACTATGTAGGTTTGTCCCTAAATCGAGTGATAATTTCATTAGGGAGATTGTATACTGTCCTTTAAGGCTATTATATGGCTACTTCAGAGGATGATGGGGGTGAACCAAAATTTCCTGAGCCACTTTTCGTAGAAGATGAAGAGGAAGAGCACGAGGATGACGAAGAGGTAGTGGAAGACAATGAATTGGGATGCAGTGGTGACGATACAGATTCAGATAGTTCAGATGATGAATTCAGGAATGTGCTTACCTTAACAGCTGATGAGATACGAGCTTTAACGTTTTGCAGTGAGTCTAATGCATACACATTTTACTGTGCCTACGCGAAGGGAAAGGGATTTGTGGTTAGAAAAGATGCATGTGAACGAGATTCTAATAACAAAGTTGTAATGCGAAAATTTGTATGCAATAGGGAGGGGTTAAGGGAACCAAAGTACTTCATTATGGATAGGCAAAGAGCCCACAGAAGCCTAACCCGCACTAACTGTCAAGCAAGACTCAGGATACGGTACGATAACAAGAAATGCCAATGGGGTGTGGTGGGGTTTGAGGAGAAACACAACCACGAACTTACCCCGTCGGTATATGTCCCTGTGATTAATGCTTACCGTACAATTAGTGAAGGAGACAAAGCTCAGGCAGAAAGTCTTCACGCATATGGTATCAGAACCTGTCATATCATGGGTTATTTGACGGCGCAGAAGGGGGGATATTCTAAAGTAGGATTCTTGAAAGAAGATCTGTACAACTACTTCAGTCGCCAGAGACATAACAGAGTCAAAGGTGGGGATGCTCGAGCTGCTCTAACTTACCTAACATCAAAGGCTGATGCAGATCCCATGTTCTATTCGAAATACACCACCTCAGGAGATAATAGATTGAATAATCTTTTTTGGGCAGATGGTGTTAGCAGGACAGATTACCAATGCTTCGGGGATGTTCTAGCCTTTGACTCCACTTACGGCTCCACTAAGTATAAACATCCACTGGTTATATTTTGTGGAACTAACCATCATGACCAAACGGTTATATTTGGATGCGCTTTATTGATTGATGAGACTATTGAGACATACAAGTGGTTGTTGGAAACTTTTTTGGAAGCAATGAGTGGGAAACAACCTAAATCTGTTGTAACCGACAGAGATCTTTCTATGAGGGAGGCCATCAAACAAGTATTCCCGAACGCATCGCATCGACTATGTGCATGGCACTTGCACAAGAACGCAAAGGATCACAGAATGAGCAAGGAATTTTTGGATGACTTTCAGAAAGCACTTTATTGGCACTTCAGTGTTGAGGAATTTGAGGAACACTGGCAGAACATGGTTTCTAAGCACGGCCTACAGAAAGACAAGTGGGTTTTAAGTGTGTATGAGAAAAAGGAATCGTGGTGCTCCGCATATCTCCGTGATCAGTTTTTGCTGGGATACGGACAACATCAATATGTGAAGCCATAAATAGTCGTATCAAGGTCTATGTCAAGAGAAGAATTAGTCTTATAGACTTCATGCAAACCATTGAGCATGCTTTAAGAGGGTACAGATTTAATGAGTTGCGAGCTGATTACGGTAGTATTTACACTGAACTTGTTTTGACTACCACTCTGTACAAATTTGAAAGTGAAGCTGCAAAACTCTACACGTGTGAAATTTTTAAAGAAGTAAGAAATCAAATTGAGCGTGTGGCTCCATTGAATTATAAAGATAAAACAGCGGATGGAGATGAAGTGAGGTACGAAATGTTCCATTATAGGAGGCCAGAAAGAACCATTGAAGTAGTCTACAACAAGAAAAGTAATCAATTTTACTGTCCATGCCGGCTATTTGAATCACGTGGAATACCATGTTCACATATTTTCAACAGCATGAAATATGAGCTCATGGAAACCATTCCTAAAACACTTATGCTTAGCAGGTGGGGACGGTATGCAAAATCTGAATACTTGTCGGCAACATCCACCGATGAGGTGGACAGTTCTGTAATGAAGACAGCACGATTTGGGGCTATATCTGCTGCGTGCAACGGGCTCTCCGTCTTAGGTTCTGACAATCCTGGGCTCTTCACTGACATGATGAATGATATTTTGAAGTTGACGACGAAGTATAAGAATAAGATACTCAAACAAGGCGGACATGTCAACGGGACCAACGACATTCGTGATCCCAATATCGTCAAATCTAAAGGACGCCAACCTGCAACCCTGAAACCAAAGAAGAATAAAAAGAATAAGAAACAAGCAAGGTGTTCAAACTGTCATAAGCTTGGTCACAACGCAAGGACTTGTTCTACCCTCGTTGGTGGAGAAGATAATGATTTGGAGGGTGATGAGCGATCCACGCAGGAGGATGAGGGCAACGTAAATGACGATAGCACGGGCCAGCCAACCGAGGCCACGACGCAGCCAAGTAGATCCAATTCTAATGTAATAAACCATTTGGTAAGTCATTGATCCTTTATTGTTTGTGTTGCTGTTATTTGTGATATTGTTGTTGTTGAGCAGGTTGGTCGTCGAGGACATAAAGCCAAGAAACAAAAGACAAAGAACTCGAATCTCTGTTCAGTTAATGAAAAGGTTGGTCGATATATATCAACTCAATTGTAGTTTCTCATGCGTTAAATGGACTTGGATAATCGTTTAAGTGAACTGAAAATGCTGTTATTCTACTTGTGGATTCAGGAAAACCCAACCCCCGCAACTGATAAAGATGAAAGTCAGATGGGCTCACGTGCTTTATCCCCACAAAATTCAACAATGCAACCGGTGAGTTCCTGACAGTGAATCACTGACCAGTTCAGAAATATACAGTTCACAGATAAGTTGAATTTGTATTTCTTGTTCACAAAGCTTAATGCGAGGTATTACGTCTTTTGGATACAGCCAACCCAGACAGCTGCTTCTTGTGGTATAGCTCATCCCGGATTTCATTACGCTGTCCCTCAATACGGAACACGGCCACCTAACTTAGCCGTTGGTACGGGTATGCCAGCCCAGGTCAACTTCCCACATGGTTATGGTGGATGGATACCAGACCCCAACATTCAATATGCTTATGGTCAACCCATAAATGGTCCTCAAAATGCTCCTCAATGCTATGGTTATGTTCCGATATTGCCCCGAAACTATCAGGTTTTGTACAAGTTATTCAGTGTTTGTAAAATTTTTAATATATCCATGATATTCCTCACCAGTGAAATTTTTGATAATCTACTCAATCGCAGAATCTATCTGCTTGTCAACCTATTCATGCTCCTGCTGTTAGAGGACATAGCCAACACCAAGGCCCCCGTAGCCAAATGCAACATGATGCGGCGAAGAAAAAGGCTGGTACATAAGCAAATGCAGTTTGATGTGCAATCGGACGCCGAAAATATGTCCATGTCAAAAACCACTGTTGAATCCAAAGTAGTCACTATTCTGCGGGCCAGAGCGGCTTGTAGATGAAAATTAAACTTCGGCTGTACAATGGTTTCGGATAGAAGTTGAACTTTTCAACCCTTATGCACCAATGTTGTAGAATATGTGATTTCTCATTATCATACGTATTACTATTGTAGAGTGAGGGAAAATGCTGAAAAGCTACAAATGGAAGCTTACATTTTATTGTTTTAACCCCTTTTAGTTGCAAGAAACTGTTTAACTCTGATACAAAATACAGACACAAACTTTGAAGAAAAAATGCAAGAAACTTTCATTTATGTAATTACGGAGGCGTTTTACCTGCACCACTTTTTTGTAGTACGGTGCAGGAAGAAAAGAAGATGATGAACTAATTAAATTTGACCTAATTTAATTACTTGATAATTAATTCAATTAACCTAATGATTAATTCAAGATTTAAAAAGATAGGTTTTTTTATTTAAAAAAAAAAGACTTGCTATTGCAGGTCATAAGGGGGGTGGTCTAAGGTTACACCACCAAGAACTAGTGTAGGATAAATTTCTCCAAACATTTTTCCCGTTGTTAATCTTATTAGAAGCATTTTACATGAGATACTGGAGCTTCAGAAATATATTGCAAATTATGAACTAAAAAAAATAACATGGGCTAAGGTTTTTTTATTGGGCCCAGTAAACAAATCCGGAGCATGATGTTTTTTGGTAAATTTTATAAAACTAAAATTTTAGAAAATGTTCCAACCCAACGGCCCAACCCAACCCAACCAAAATCCCACTAAATGGCAGGCTCAAACTGTGCGGGTTATGCGGGCTAATGGGCACAATACCCATAAACTAACCCTTCTAAATATGATGTCAGGGCGGGTTGGCCCAGCGGGCCTATCCTACCACTGTTTAACGAAGATAATTTTAGATCAATTCTTCAGGGCATTTTCAACATAATACCAAGAGTAACAAGTTAACAATGTCTGAAATAAAATTAAAGAACACAGAAAGAAAGATTGTTTAAACTACTTGAACAAACAAGCATTCAAGTACACAGTTGTTCAAAAACATAGTCACACAGCGACTATGCTACTTCTTTTTCTTCTGACGGTGGTGAATGGTGCAGTAGACAAGATTATTGGCAGTGCTACATGGTTGGCAATGAACCCTGTCCCCAACTTTTAATTTGTGGTCCTTCACAAAATCATACCAACGACCTGCAAGATTGCAGGGACTTCGTTGCTCATCCTTATACCTCCACTTGAGGTCGCAAACATACCACTTACTCTGTTCATTGGCCAATATGATCTGCATCCATTCTTTCTTCAAGTGTCTGCGAACATAGCGCGCTGGTAGGTGCTGGCAACAGAATTAAACCTCAAGTTACGATTCGCATTGCTCAAATTTTAACTGAGAATATAAATGCAATCTTCATTCTTCACTATAACTAATGAAATAAAAGGTAACCAAACATTGAATAAAGAGATACGTAATGAGTACTCACAACTGTCTGGCGTCCTGAAATTGCTGAGGCGGTCATCACCAAATCAAATTCCACAACTGGAGGATCCTTGTCTGCATTAGGAAATCGCCGGACAGAACCCATCAGACCGTCATCTTCTATTCCGTGGTCTTCTTCAACCTCCACATACATACAATCTTCTTCAATATGGACAGTCACACCAGGCTCATCCATCTCAACACCCACACGCTCCTCGCCGCCGTTGTGACACACACAATCCTTTCCTGCAGCAGGGTTTTCATTTCTCTGAGTTTGTCTCTGGGAAGTTCCCGCACCGTAATAGATTTCATTCATCGACTTGTCAGTTAATTTCACATTGAACTTGTTTCGAATGAAGTGGTAAAAGTGAACCAACTGATCTTCTTCCAAGTTATACTTAACAGCAAGTGCACGAACAGATTCCCAAATCCTACACGTATTTGCCCCAAAGTATAACTTAAACTCGCAAATACCCCCTACTGGATCTCTAAGTTTAATTGTACTACCCATATCCACTCTGAATCTTGTGTAAACTTCGTACGGTATTTCCATGTGTTCCTATACGTGTTTTAAATAGAATTAAGCCAGCCATTACCACAACACTATTCCAGTCAGAACAAATATGAAAAATAATAAGTGACAAAAATTACCTGATTCAATTCTAATGGAAGGGTGAAATCAGGGAGTGCTGGTGCCTTTTCTTTGGACTTCATGCCGTTGTTCAAACCTAACAAGGCACAATTAGACAGCCAACATATTGGAACCAATTTTCCATAATTTCCAAATCGTGCATGCAGCTAAAACCTAACCAGGATCAATTAAAAATACAACATATTTTGTGATGCATTTTCGAATTAGAAAGTAGAGGGCTTGAAAAAGGAAGTTGCAGGTTTGATTGTTGGTGAAGCAGCCAGAAGAAACAAAAAGATTTTAAAATGGCATTAAGGCATAGAAAGTAGAAAATACAACAAGGCTGGAAACAACATAGACACGAACCTTGGCCTTGCTAGGAGGGTGGCGGTGATAGTGGAACACACGAACATAAATTGGATCGGGAAAGAGAGATAAAACCCTAGGAGATGCTTTATCTCCTTCTCCTTCTCTCTGAACAGACGTTTCGTATGCCCTTCTCTGTGAACAGTTCTGCTGTGCTTGGGGGAAGACGATGCAGTAAATCAATTGGACCGTGCACAGTTACATATTATGCACAACTTTCAAAGCTAGTTTATAGGGGCAATCATGACTCTTCAAAAATACCATTTAAGTAGTAAATTACATTATCAAATTGTTTTTTTTTATGAAAAAACATAAATATTATAATTAAAGGAGTTAATTTATTAAAAAATGAAATAACATCTCAGTACCACTTAGTCGGTAAAACCAATTTTTAATAAATCTATTTTTGTGGATAAAAAATTAAAGGATACAACCAGTTTTTGTATGAGTGAAGTAAATGCAATGCAGCAAAAAAATGATAACTGACAAGTAAACGTATAACTGCAATTTTATACATAAACTCCTACAGGAGTGTTAAAATGCACATTGAATAAGCAAGCATATGCATTGTGTGTTTTATTTTTATCAAGAAAAAAAAAATTGTTTTATTGTTTTTATGTGGCGCACAGTTTCCATGATATGTGCACAAAATACAATTTGAGACACATACAGATTAGGGGAAAAAGCATTCCATTAGTTAAAATAGTTTTTTGACAGCAATAATAGTAATGTGCTTGAATTTTACATCAAATAAAATTGATAATTATGGAAACAATAAAATCGTTCTCCAGCAAATTGAAGAAAAAAAGCAATGCATTCTGTGTTGTTTTCTATATAGAGGTTACCACTCACAATTGATGAATGATGTGCAGAAAGTTAGATCTCTTAGAATTTAAACACATGCAGTTTAGGGGAAAATGCAATCCATGAGCATGAAATGGTTGTTCAATAAAACCACTTGATCAAATTTTCAGCAAATTCAAGTGAAATCCAATTACTAATGTGCTTAAATTTTGAGCAAATGAAGGTAAAATCAAATCATTCTCCACACCGCTCACCCCCATCATCAACATGAAAGTAAAAGAATGGCGTGTAAGTCAGGAAATATAAGCATGTCCAAGTTAAGACCATTGTCCAAAATGATCTCCATAAAACAGCACTCCCTCCCTAAGATGAAACTGCACAAACCCAGGTGAGAACGACAACACTAAACTAAGGCTTAATCTACCTATGGCAATTAATCCTTCCAACTTGTTTTTAGAACCAAAAATATCAAAAAACCTGCTGTGAAGGGTTCTAACCAAAAAAATTGGCATTGTCTCTAAATATGCAGTTAACCTAAAACTAGTTCAGTGGAATTAAGGGTGGGAACGCAGTTGATTAACCAATCGTCTATCCACACTAACGTGGATCAAGGCCGGATCCCTCCTATCAATGCCAAACGAAACAAAATCTCCCTTTACCAAACCATTTGTTACCACAAAATCATGCCAGCCCTTTGAAATGTAGCATGCAGAATTGTTGGACTTGCCCCACCGCATTTCACAAAAGAATCGTCTTGTCAGGTAATCCCTCAAGACGCAGCAGGCTGGCTTGTTTGGATGTATGGCTAGTCTCACCAAGTCAGCGGGTATTGCCTGCAGATTTAATGACCAGTAATAAATACATAAAACAGTTGCAATGATATAGCATAATTCAATAACAATGTTACTAACTTAAAGAAGAATAAGCACAAAAACCTTTGTGTGTGATGTGAGATGGGAGGCTTGATAGTGAACGGCTTTCCTCTGAAGAAATCCGCATGGTCATCCTTAGGCTCGCTTTCAACATCAGCTACTTCTTCATCTGAATCTTGCCAACCAACCTTTAGGTTTACAACAGGAAAGTCGCGATAGTTAACTTCCCTGAGTTCCCCTATCAAGCACCTTGAGGTAGAATTCAGAAGCAC